>NW_027312566.1:0-28208 GCF_040954645.1 Diabrotica undecimpunctata | reverse complement strand
CGCGCTATCTCAGAGTTATTAAAACATTATATTATTATTTAATGAATAAACACCTTAGGAACGCCTATGATTTACGACCGTTTTATGAGTTTGAGGCATATTTCGTGCTCTCAACAATTTGTGAACAGAGAATAGATGCGAAACCAGACATTTCCGATTTTTGGTCAAAATTAGTTAAATACACCCCTGTAATCAGTGATTAAAGATCTATATATAAACAATTTGATAAAGAGCAAAAGTAGACAGTTCCTAGTAGTAATTTGGTGTGAAAGAATTGGTTTGAAATGCAAAAGTGGACTTTTCCTCCAACGCTTGAGATTCAAAACGGGACATTTCCATCAGCTGTCGCTTGACAACACTGTTAGTGTTATTGAATATAAGCAGATAGTGTGAAACTTATATACGGTAACTCAACAAGTTAAACAATTATAGGAATCAGATTTGCTTTTTTATTAAAAAATTTAAACAACCTGCACCCAAGTTTCAACCAGCGATTCAAGTTCTTGGAAAAGAACAAAACCAAAAGTTGCAAGGTAAGATTTTAAACTTTTAAAATATAAAACAGTATTGTGAACATAATCAATAATATTTGGCGGCAATTAAATATATTTAGGTAGTTTACAACCGTTTATAACACATTTTAACTCCGTGTTTGATACAAACATGAGCAAAATATTAGACCACGTTGCCAACTGCTTCAAAAAATCTGTAACTTTATTTTTTACGACTCGAAAGTTTTTACTGTTGTAATGTATGAAAATTTTAATTGTTTCATTCATGTATTTAACAAAATAATATATACAATTAAAATTGAATGTTTGATCAATTATCACGAGGTAAAAATATTAATATACCTAACTTTGGTAACTATTTTTATAACTATTTTTTGTCTCTTTTATATTACTCCAGTGTTAATTCATTGTTGTAGATATTCTGCAAGCAGTTTGCCTCAGTATTCATCGTGTGGTCATAAAATACAATCATTTCAATGCTGCTATCTTTCAATGATGAACATACAGCGGTTTTATAAAAATTTTTATCAATTAAAAAAAAAAGATTTCAAAATGCTTTTATTTTAAAGCATTGTGAAGTGCGTGCACCAGCATGTCATAAGTATCAGGCGGAGAAAAAAGCAAGAGAAGTGGGTGTAAAATATTTTATATACACTGCTGTTAACAAACAAAAACTATCCGTACCTATGTAGAAAGGCTTTCTTAGGTATACTTTATATTTCCAAACACCCAGCTTTGGGTTGTAATGAAATAATTTCACAAATTGGAGACTATGCCGACCGATCAAAGGGGCGGTGACAGAGTTTCTCATTTAAAAAATGCCGACAGAAAAAAATTCAAGAATTTATTGAATCACTTAAATGTAACGAATCACACTATTGCAGATCTATCTCAAGAGTAAGAGTGTACTTATATCCAGAGCTTAATATTAAGAAACTGTGTCGTATGTACAATGAATCAGTCACTAACGAATTGAAAGTAAGAGATTGTTTATTTTGTAATATATTTAACACAAAATATAATATTGGGTTTGGTTCACTTGCTACAGATGTCTGCTGTACCTGTCTTTGTTTGAGAGAAACTATTAAATTCTACGAGAATGAACAAGAAGAGTTACGGCTGCATACATTTCTGCAAAGAACTAAAAGTTTCTTTGATATACTAAAGCATAAAAGTTCCAATGTTAACACTTTTAGTTTTGACTATCAGAAAAATATGCCCTTACCAAAAATACCCGATCAGGCAGCATACTATTCTAGACAACTCTACGTATATAATTTTACAATAGTACAAAGCTCTTCAAAAGCAAAACTTACCAAAGACAATGTGTTTACATACACATGGAACGAGCTTGATCGACCAAAAGGTCCCTGCCAAATTGATGATGATGATGATGATGATAGTGTGTTTTGGCATGGAAACTAGTCCCTTTTGCCACAGATTTTTAAATTTATAATATATATCCGGATGCATATAAGTGATTACATATGAGTTCGTATATAGATTTCTGATTCAATGACAGTAGGTGGGTTATGTTTACTGGAAGTTGCACATTACTTTTTACTAGGTTTTCATAAAACGTAGATGAGAGTGTATTTTTAATACATCCAAACAGGATGTGATTAACATCACACTCGGAAATATTATCGCATAAACACTTTCCTGATTCTATAATGTTTAATCTAGCCAGGTGAGCAGGAACAGCACCGTGACTAGTTTTTAATCTTGTAATAGTTGCTGCTGATCGTTTAGATGTATTATAATGGAATATGTGTGGTAATTCTGTTAGGGATAGTAACGTAGGATGGATCTTGTAATAATGATTATTTGAAGTATTCGCCAATATTTTCCATCTGTCTTGCCAGTTAAAATTTATTTTTTTTATTATAAAAATTGATTAGATCTGATACTGTGTAAATATGTTCTTGTATACCTGAATGAGTAGATCCTTAGCGAGCTCGTCTACTATTTCATTACCTTTTATCCCGGAGTGACTTTTTGCCCAAATAAATGTTATATCTTTGTTTCTCAGTTTTTTTTTTAATGTCACATATCAGCTCACATGTTTTATGGTTTAACTCATTATTATTAAGATCCACTAAGAATTGACTTAGAGTCTGAGATGATCACAGCATCTTGCAAATTTGCGTGCTCTAGCCAATCCAGAGCTTTCCTAATAGCTACCGCTTCTGCAGTGTAAATAGAGCAATGTGGAGGAAGCTTTATTTTAAGTGATTTGTTTTTGGAAGGAATATACACTGCACACCCTACTTTCTCATCGTTTAGTTTGGAGCCATCTGTGTAAATTATAGTTTTATTAGTATAATCACTCAATATGGAGTTTAACAGCTTGTTATTTATTTGATGTGAATCTGAATATTTCGGAAATATAATATTTAATTTTTTGAAGATTGTACTAAATTCTAATTTATAAGATGGTTTAATAAAATTTGTTGAAAGTGTAACCTGTAAATCATTGGTTTCCAGAAAGGCATCTGCTAATGGTGGTGAATTTTTTATTCTCCAATAATTGTTTACTATGCCAAATTGCTTCAGCAATATATCGCAGGCTCAAACATACAGATTTTTTCTCTGAAATAGACGCAGTCCATCTGATATGGACTGGGGGACAAAACAAAAATTTGACACTTGTATTTATGTGTCAAACATGGCTTGCTGATTATGCTCCTATTAAGATTAATAAAATTCAACTTGTCTATCCAGTTACAGGACACAGCTTTTTACCTTCTGATCGAGTTTTTTGGCATTATTGAAAAAGCGGGTACGAAGAAAAACGACAATAATTTAACCCCAAGAATATTTTGATATATTTTCTGGATATACAACCGGAATTAAATATGCAGAATTTGAAGTAATGGATTGGAAAACAGAAAAAATGGAGATATTGAGAGGGCTCCCAAGTTGGCATTTCCAAATCAGCAAATCGTCAATAATTACAATATTACGAGAGAAGAGTTTGCGAGGACATAGAATTCTTGTTTAAGTAGAGATGTTCTACAAATCTGGCACTGTAACAGCATTATCAGTAACCAAGAAAGGTAAAGCATTGACTGCTATAAATCCTGCAGTCTTACCTCCAGGTGTAAATGCCAAAGAAGCAAAACTTAAAGACGTAAACGATCTACTAAACAAACAATTCGGTACAAACTGGAAGCAAATGCAGGAGCTAATATTCTATCTTGTTCTTCCTTAAGTGCCATCTCCGCGGCGGAGGTCGGCAATCATCATAGCTATTTGATTTTTGAGACGGCTGCTCTGAAAAGTTCATTTGATGTACATCCATACCACAGTCTCAGGTTGCGCAGCCATGACATTCTACGCCTCGCTATGCTTCTCTTTCTTTGGATCTTTCCCTGCATAATCAGTTGGAGCAAGGTGTATTTCTCTCCACGTGTAATATGTCCGAGATATTCCAATTTTCTTGTTTTAATTATATTTAAAACTTCTATTTCTTTATTCATCCTTTTCAGAACCTCTTTGTTTGTGATGTGTTCTGTCCACGATATTTTCAGATATCTTCTATACACCCACAGCTCGAATGATTTCAGTTTTTTTATTGATGTCGCATTAAAGGTCCAAGATTCCATTTCATAAAATAAAGTCGAAAAAACATAGCACCTCGCTAACCTAACTCTTAGTTCTTATTTTAAATTCCTTGTACATCGCACTCTTCTCATTTTGTTGAAATTTGCTCCAACCTTTTCTATTTTGATTTTGATCTCCTGAGTATAATCATTTGTGGAGTTAATCATTGTTCCCAGTTATGCATATTTGTCCACTTGTTCGACGTTGGTTCCGTTTATTAGAAGATTCTCGTTATTTCTTTGAGTTTTCGATATTCTCATAAATTTCGTCTTCTTGACATTCATTGTTAGACCATACTCTTTTCCATACTCCGCTTTTCTGGTCACCGTTGAAAATTTGTATGGGAGTGAATCGGTGAAATCATTACATGGAAGATAATGAGTAAGAGAGAGACAGAAGATATATTTTCTCTCTCTTCCTCTCTCGAGAATAAAAATGTCCCTTTTGAATATATTTTAAATATTATATATATTATATATAATATAATATTTATTAATAATATTATTTATGTGATATGTTTTTTATTATTTAATAAATGTTCATAATTATTTTACTCTTTTGTTTTTCAAAATAAAAATCTCAATAAATTACTGTATGACCGAGAACTGTCAATTTTGAAATACGTTTGTGTCATGTCTAATTGGCAAATATTTTGCGTGTTTGGTTCATACGCTGGTGTATGTGAGTTCGAATCCCAAAATGAATTTCCTTTTTTATTTTTGAAATATTTAAAAACCCCACGTTAATTTTATTAAATATATGTAATATACGGAAAAATGATAAATTTTAAAATAAAATAAAAATTTACAACATAATCCGAGTTGTTGGTTTTTGAAGTTATACTTCTATACGCGCGTTCGACTTTGGAAATTTGCACGGGAGTGAATCGGAAATTAGGAGTAACAAGTAATTGGAGTAACAAGCTTCGTTAGGCATGTTAAATTATAAATTAAAACTTGTAAATATCTCAAGAAAGTTCAAATGTGTACTTATATACAGAAAAAAACAACAATTAAATGTTGTATTTGTCAATGTCAGATAAATTGGCAGTTGTATCACCAAACAATATTTTTTAATCTTTGTGATATCTTAGGTTATGTTTTGACAAAAGTAAGGAAATCAATAAATCCTATCGTGATACGTCATTTTTATAGAAAGTTTTAAAGATTATTAATGTAGTCGTCAGTAGTATAGTAGTCAGTATCCCCGCCTGTCACGCGGGAGATCGGGGTTCGATTCCCAGTCGGGGAGGACTTTTTTATTAATATTATTATCATGATAAATTAAACATATGCGTAAGTAGAAAAGTTATGAAGTATTGTCATTTTTAAATACTTATGAATATTGCATTTTAATTTGTATTGTATTATTATATTGAATTATGTTGCACTGTATTGTAGTGTATTTTTTTATATATTTTATTGTCATTTTTAAATACTTATGAATATTCCATTTTAATTTGTATTGTAATATTATATTGAATTATGTTGCAGTGTATTGTATTGTATTTTTATATTAATAACAAAATAAACAATGAATTTTGCTGTAGAGTATGTGTAAAAAAATTTTTGCATTCAACTCCTTTCATACATATATGAAAATAAAAATATACATTTTCATCAAAATATTGATTCAATCCTTCATTTACTTTACTCCTATTACAGGTCAAATGTTGTTTATATACAGCAAACGATGCACCATATATCTATATACCTAATTCTGTTTCTTTTTCTGCTCTGTCTTACCTATAGCATTACATATGTAATGATTGTGCAGATTGACTCACATATAAATTTGTAACGACGAACGCGTGTATAGAAGTATAACTTCTACCGGCACTCCCACTGGACTGCCACATTCGTTTTTTTTAATGTACTGTGATTCATATAAAAAATAGTTGAAGAAATTTTTCAAAAATAAACATATGTGTTATCAACAATTTCAAGCTATTTTTTAAATAGGCCTTTGTATTTCTAAATCGCTTAACAACTATTATTAGAATGCGTACAGGTCACTGTTTAGTTCCAAATCACCTAGTTAAAATAGGGGTAAGGGAACATCCTTACTGTGGATGTGATCTATTAACAATGTACAAAATTTTGATGTATATATTTAACTGGCTAAAAATAAGTGTACAAGACTAATATATCGCTCAAAACCCTCCTTTATAACCCTTTATAACCCATTTTTTTTAAATATTCACAAAATAAAGTTATGAAGAAAGGGAAGTATAAAATTATTGGATACAATAAATAAAGACATAATAATAAGTGTGCAATTACAAAGTAGTCCATAGTTTGTAATCTCATATTAATTTTAATTTCACCATGTATGAATGTATAGTTTCACTGTGTATAATTGTGAAATATATAGATTTGTAGCTTAACTACAGTTTGCTCAACTTTCTGCAAAATATAAATAGCCTAATATGTATTGAGGAAATACCTGCAATCATTTCCTCGGTTCAAATTATATTTTCCACCTTTCAAAAGTCAAAGAATTTTGTTCTATGCAGAAGGCAAAACACTTGTTTGATGAATCGAAGCATTTTAGTGAGATTATAAATATAGCTTCGCGACTAGTTTAGGACGCAGTTTATTATAGATTTTTACCTTAACAACAACTAGAGGGTAATAATTCAGTAGCAGTCAATAAAATTTATACTTTACTCCACTTCAAAATTTTATATTATTATCGTCGATCAAGAAGAATCGGATACAGGGAATTAGAAACAATTCGAAAATATAATTACATTCGAATTTGTCCATTGCTATAATTATATTCAAATTTTTTCAATAAGTAATTTGAATAATGTCAAAAATTACATAGATAAGTCAAAGTTAGATAAAGCATCAACACAATCTTTTGTTTCTATAAACATTCTTTAATCTTTTGGGTTTTTCATTATACCTATCCGAGGGCAACATTTCGGTTGTGTGTAATACCCGACCGTTGCCCATGAGCGAAAAAAGTATTTACTTTTGTTGTGTTTGTCTTACATTGGCATTGACTCTGACGCCTTCCATGAACGACCAACCAGTTCATTTTATGATCACTTAGCTGGACATGACCAAAAAACTTTAAGATTCTAGAGTAAACGGTACCAGAAAGACGCTGATTAATTTTTGCTACAACCTAGATATTCGTTAGGCAAGTCGTCCATGGAACATTTGTCTCTATGTCCACATTTTAAAAGCATCTATGCGTCGCCTATCTGATTCTTTGAATGGTTATGTCTCGCATGCATAGTAAAATATGGAAAAGATCTGAGTAACAAGTCAAACAAAACTGAACAAGTCTAGTTTTGTTTGTCATAGTAGTGTGAAGATCACTCCATACCCAGTTTAATTTAGTAATTGCTACTCTTACTAGTTGAATGCGCCTTCGAATTTAAAGTTCACAGTCTGTGTTGTTAATAAAATATTATATAAAGAAGACTACATCGAATCTTGCAATAGTTTGGGTTTCAGGAAACTGTTGTTGGCGATCAATAACCATGATTTTGGTTTTGTTGTAGCGAACCATGAGTCTTAACTTACCACTTTCTACCTCTTCTTCGTGTTACCTACCTCGAAAAGACAAGTCGTCTTAGACTAAGTCATAATATTATTTAATTAACAATTGTAAAAAACCGCGATATGAAACTTGCAATGTAATGCTATCAATTAAATATAAACTCTGAAAATATCCGTTTTACGACATCCAACGTGTTCATACTAACATACTGAAAACTAATGTATTTTATTTTCACACGTAAAAGAAACATTAATAAAATATTGATTTTGTAATTAATTAATGATTTTAATTACATATGTATGATTTAGTTTTGTTGAATAGTATTTAACAATAGTATAATATTATATATTATCAAATAGTATTATCCAAATTTGCTTTGTTTGATCTCGATATGGATGAATTTGAATGACGGAGCCAGCAACGATAATATATAAAACACATTTATATGATTATTAATAAAGCCAGTAGAGAAAAAATTATTCACCAGTTTTCTTACTAGAATATAGAACAACTTCACGAACTCTCTCCAAATTATGCAAATACACATCGGAAAATTCCCAAAAAATGCTAATCAAGTTTGGTATTCTTCAAGAAGTATACAGTTAAAAGCAAACAGAACGGATGCATCGTCGACTCAACTTGGAAAAACAAACGAAACTTTCACAGAATTCTTATTCAAAAAGAAACCATCACTAAATAAGATTAGTACATCACGTATAAAAATGTGTCACAACGCTCACTATATTCTTTATAGTTTTTATCCATATTACATGGATTGCTTCGTCCTTGTTGATAACATATTTAAGCGGCCCTTAGACGGTCAATATTATTGTCAATATATTGGACAATAATTTATATAGATCGTCTGCAGATCACATTGAATGACTGCGCAATATATTGTGTCAATCAACATGACTTTGATTTTATTGAAAAATATTGTAAATATTGCGGCGTCTGTGGGTAATATTGCGCAATATTGGTTCATTTTCGTTTTAACACTCTTGTTGTAAACATCGGGGCACGGTAAAAAATATGTCTGCAAAGGGAAAGTGGGAAGAAAGAAAGTTTAGTATAGAGTACATTGATGTGTGTCGGTCGTTACCGGCTTTGTTGAAGGAGAAAAGTTAAGATTATAGTAATAGAATTTAAAAAAATCAACAGTAATATTAATTGCTCCAAAAATACAAAGAATATTATCCAGATGCTGATTAGTTGTAGTTAGCCAATGAATGTAGAGATTACACGGCTTTTTCTGCCGACGGAGTGGTATATAGGTTTAGAGTAGTGCCATTTGGTTTATAAAGTGCATGCGCGGCTTTGGTAAGGGCATTGCATACAATTTTAAATCAACGCGGTGATTTTGTTTAACATTATATCGATGATTTGTTGATTTATTCCCATGATATTGCCAGCCATATAAATCACATAAAAATAGTTCTAGAAGAATTGGATAAAGCAGGTTTAAAATTAAACATAAAAAATACAAGTTCTTTTAAAAAAAGCTATTTGGGTTCAAACTAGACAGGCAAGGCATAGATCTAGACAAAGAGAGAGTCAAGATCATAGAAGAATACGCACGTCCAACAAATTTAAAGACACTGAGAGGATTTTTGGGAATGATAAACTATTTTAAGAAGCTAATCCCAGATATCAGCCAAAAGGAACTGCCATTGATAGGTCTGTTAAAGAAGAATGGGAGATGGAAATGGGGCAAAGAGCAGGAAGAGGAATTTTAAAATCTCAAAATTGAATTTGCAAGTGGAAGTAAGATATACCATTCGATATACACAGCACCGTTTATTTACCGAACAGAAGCTTCGATGAATAAGTTTGCAGGGGTTTTATCCCAAATACAAGTAGACATGGAAGTTCCAATATGTTTTGTGTCCAGAGTAACAAAAACATACGAAGTACGATATAGCGCAACCGAACTAGAATTTACCACTATTCTTTTCTGCGTAAATAGACTACGATTTTATCTATTGGGATCAAAGTTCTTTATTGAAACAGAGCATGTCGCTCTCGCTAACATCATGAACAATAGAGTGGTAAACAACAGAATACACCAAGGCATTTTGTTACTACAAGAGTATGATTTTGATTTCAAATATGTCAAAAGAAAAGATAATAACATCGCCGATGCTCTCACCAGGGATGAGTATTTCAAAAAAGAAGTAAAAAATGGAATTTCAGGTTGAAATGAACATTCCTACAGACGAAGACGGAACCGTTGCTTTAGAGCAGATCATGAGAGACCAAAAGAATCTGGCAGAACATAAAAAAAACAGAGCGACACAAGAAAATGAAATTTATATAAAAAGAACAGAGGAAAGAGAACATGATTACGGACGAACTGGCTAACAAAATATTAATTGATATACACCGAAACAACAGACACGTCGGAAGCAGGAAAATATTTCTTGTGTTCCGAGAAAATTATATTTGCAAAGGCGACCATAAGTTGGCAAAGGACATCGTAAAAAGATGTGAGGTCTGCCAAAAAAATAAATCGAGAAATTTTAAAAATGAAAACATACCTAAAAATATAACATCTGGCCAAAAATTACATCAAGTAGCCATCAATATGTTGAGTTAACTGATAAGAACTTCCCGTCGAAATAAGCATATTTTGGTAATAGTGGATATTTTTTCAAAATTTGTAAAATTATACCCTTGTCGAACAACAAAAGGAAATTAAATTTTATGAAAAATATACAATTTTATAGAAGAAGTTGGGACACTGAGGAAAATACTGCTAGATAATGCTACGTATTTTACAAATGATAAATTTACAGGTGAACTATAACAAAAAGGAATAGACACTGTATTTACAAGCATCAGACTCTGAGATAGCGCGTCATCCGAAAGATATATACAGAAAGTAACAAAGTTTTTACGAATTGTATCTAATGGACAACATAAAGAATGGTAAAAAAAGGTGGAAGAAGTAGAAGAATACATTTACTATATTCCAAACACAATCACCAAAGAATCTTCGATGTATATGATGAAAGCAAGAATGCCACCTAGACCATGGGAAGAACCAACAGAAAAAGAATATAAAGAAGTAGTAAACAACGTAACTACAAGATTACGGAGAAGTGGAAAACAATACATTCAAAGAAAGCAAAGACAATGGCGAAGAAGACCTGTAACATTTTAATAAGGCGATAAAGTAATGGTGAGAGCATTGAGAGTGTCCAATTTGAATAACGGTGTTTGTGCGAAATTGCTGCAAGTATTTGAAGGTCCATATTTTGTGCAAACAGCAGATGGTGTAAACAGCTAGAGAGTAGGGCACATAAAGAATGGCAAAATTAGGGGTAGATTTAACATTAATAATATATACCGTTATATTGAATAAAAAAATTTGCAGAGACATGTAAATAATTTAGGTAGATAAGTATAGAAATAGTAGATAGGATATAAGCAAAATTATTGAGTATTTTGGGTCTGAAAAAATTGTTTTTTCAATTTCAATTTATTTTCACACCCAAGCCGGGGAAGTTATTGTAGATAAATAAAGGCAGAGAAGAAGAAGAAGAAAATATATCTATTGTATACATAAAATACGTCATTTTGTAATACGTTAAAATAGTTTTTTTTTAAATACTAAGTTAACATATCTTTTCAATCGATCAGTCTTTGTTAACATATTTGTAATCTAATCGATAATATTTATGGAATTATTTATTGGTTTGAAGTAAATTTAAAAACAATTTTTGTTTGAACGTAAGATTAACAAAAAAGGTTAAAGGTGAAAGAAGTCGGGAATTTGGAGTTACTAGAAAATGTTAAAGTACTTACAACTTGGAAATTTGAAAACGTTCAATGAAGAAAGAGGCATATTTGTTTTGACCAACGAAAAGAAAAGAAAGTTATTGATGGAAGGGGTTAATAAGCCAAGAGAGTTTTTGGAAGGAAAGAAAACGACAGTGAGTGTAGGAAAAGTGTAGAGAGTTGATTTCCGATAGCTAAAAGGAGCAGTTTGTGTTTAAGAAAAAAAAAAGTAAAAAAGTGTCGGTCTTCGTTAACCATAAGCCTTGTAGGCATCCGTAAACGTAATAAGTACAAAGTAATATTTTTTGAAAAGTTAAAATTAAATTCAGTGATAAGTGATTTTAATGCAAAGATTGGTGGAGGTGAACAAGAAGATATCATAGAAAAATATGGTCTGGGAATACGAAATAAAAGAGGAGATATGTTGGCATCTTTTTGCGTAGAAAAGCAATTAGAAATAACAAACACAATTTTCAAACTTCCAAAACGTCGTCTTTACATCTGGAAATCACCAGCAGATACACCTGAACGAGTTGTCCGTAACCAAGTAGACTTCATATGTATAAATAAGAGATACAGAAATTCAGTATTAGCAGTAAAAACATATCCAGGCGCAGATGTATCAACAAATCACAATATTTTAGTAGGAAAAATAAGACCTAAATTAAAAAGGACGAATAAGCAAGGACGAATAAGCAAACAGTTGCTATTAATAGAGAAAAAATATTAGATTATACTGTAAAATAAGAAAAAACTAGTATATTAGAACAAAAATGAAGTTAACATCAAGAAAAGAGGAAAGTACTGAGGAAAACTGGACGAGAATTAAACACATCTTAAAGTCTGTTCAAGAAACAAAATTGAGTGCGCTAAAAGCAAGAAAAAAACAAGGGTGGATGACAGAAGAAATACTGAGACTTATGGATCAAAGAAGAGAAGTCAGAAATAAAGATAAAAACGAATACAAGAGGATACAATAATCAGGCAGACGATAAAACACGCGAAAACAAAATTTCATAGTAAAGAATGTAATGAAATTGAACAATATGAAAAGAAACACGATACAATTCCTCTGCACAAGAAATTAAAAGAGGTCGCAGGATAAAAAACCAAAAAAAAAGGGTCCTAAAGTTTAGAAGACACAAACGGACACAGAATATTAGACATCAATGAACAGTTAAAAGAATGGGAAAACTACATTTCTGAATTATTTGAAGATGAGAGAGTAGAACACTATACACCGATTGCTTTATCAGGTCCATCTATAAAAGAAAGTGAGGTTACACGTTCAATACAAACGGCAAAAAATTGAAAAGCACTTGGCCCCGATGAAGTAAGTGCTGAAATACTAAAGTTTTTGGGAGAAAATGGAATTAAAGCTCTGTGTAATCTCTTTAACAGAATTTATGACACTGGGATATTACCAACTGATTGGTGAAAGTCGACATTTGTCACAATACCAAAGAAACATCGTCCAAAGACATGCGGTGATTATCGGACAATAAGTCTGATGAGTCACGTTTTGAAGATCTTCCTGAGAGTAATACACAGCAGAATTTACACGCTGTTAGAGGAAAGAATTAGCAATACTCAATTTGGGTTTAGGAATGGCTTGGGTACAAGAGAAGCCTTGTTAATATACAGGTGCTAGTACAGAGAGGCAATGATATAAATCAAAATGTGTACATTTGTGTAATCGATTTTGAAAAGGCTTTTGATAAAGTCCGACATAACAAAATGCTATAAATATTGGAAACAGCTGGATTGGGCGATAAAGATCTACGAATAATTACAAATCTATACTGGCATCAAGTGGCAAGAATAAAGGTTGAACAAGAACTGTCAAATGAAATAAATATAAAAAGAGGAGTGAGACAAGAATGTATATTGTTGCCTTTACTTTTTAACTTATATCCGGAGGAAATATTTAAGGAAGCCTTAATGGAGACAACCAAAGATAATACTGTGAATGGAGTAACCGTCAACAATAATAGATATGCCGACGATACTTTAGTGCTTGCTAACTACGGAGAAGACCTTCACAATCTAATGAACAAAATAAAACAGAGTTGTGATTAGTATGGATTGAAACTCAACGTTAAGACAACTAAATATATGATAGTTAGCAAACAAAATTATATATAGGATGACGGTATAAAAGTCATGAGATGCCACACTGGACAGAGTAGAGGAACTCGTGTATCTCGGCAGTAATATCAATGAGAGCTGGGATCCAATCGCAGAAATTAAAAGCCGAATAGAACAAGCCCGAGTTGCCTTTGTAAAAATGAGAAACGTACTTTGCAGTCACGATCTTAGCATTGACCTTAGAGTTCGAATGACATCTTGCTACATCTTTCCTGTCCTGCTGTATGGAGTGGAAGTGTGGACTCCAACTGAGGCGATCCTTAGACGCTTGGCAGTCTTTAAGATGTGGGTATACAGACGACTAGAGAAAATAAGCTGGGTCGACAGAGTTTGAAAAGAGGAGGTTCTTAGACGGCTGAACAAACAACACAACTAGTTAATATAATAAAGAAACGCAAGCTGGAATACTTCGGTCACATTATGACATTATGAAAAATATGATCTTTTACATCTGATCGTTCAGGGAAAGATTTAAGGTAATCGTGATCCTGGTAGAAGATGAACATCATGGCTGAAAAAATCTAAGGCAATGGTATGGAAAATCAACTACATCGTTATTTAGAGCTGCTGTCAATAAAGTCACGATAGCAAATATGGTAGCCAACATGATCTCCAACGATCGATAACGGTCATGGAACTAGAAGAAGAAGATAAGAGATAGTAGTTGTAAGTACTCACATAATAGTATATAAAATCGTAAATAAAAATTATTCCAAGGTATTCAGATATACCTCTATATTTCTTTCTAACAATATTCTCCATTGCGAGGACTTCTGTTTCATCGACACGTAAAGACTCCAGTGTATTTTGACAGGAACTATTACATAAACAATTTCGTAATATTTTTAAATTATTTCTTTCAACCATAATTTATTATTATATCTGTACTGGATAACTTTTTTTTTTAAAATAACTTGCGGTATTTGTTTTATATACCTTTTTATATTTAATTACTTACTCTTTTCATAGATTGTTTGTTTTTTCCAATTTATGCTGTCATTAAATTTTGTGTTTATTTCTTTGGTAGAAATTTTTTTTAATATACGGTTATGTTTTATTTTGAATTTTATTTATCTATGAGCTTCCTCTGAGTCTTGGTTTTATATTTCTGTGATTTAATGACGTAAAACCCTAAGATTATTTACCAATTTGAGCTAGATCAGAAAAATTTTTGTTTCATTAATTATTAATTTAAATAAATGTATAATTTTTTAAATCATGAATGTGTTGCTTGTGTGAGTCCATTTCAAAAGGTAAAAGAAATAATAAATTAGACTTACTCACAATCAATTGATTGTGAGTAAGTCTAATTTATTATTTCTTTTACCTTTTGTATAATTTTTTATAAACAAATACACAAAGAAAGTAGTAGAAACAAAACAGGAAAATAAAACAAAATAGGAACATCGATGGACGGCAACCGTAAATAAGTATTTCTATTTGGTCGGTGGTTGGGTTTTATTTACGTACTTTTCTGACATGATCAGTGCCAATGCCTGGAAACCTCATCAAATTTATACTGAAAATATGATGTGAATAGTGAGAATTCCGTCGTCATATAGACTATAGTTATTTGGGACATGGTATCACTGAGAACACCAAGAAATAGAAAAGCTGGTTCCAGAATTGAAGTCACCAGAGGCTTTTATTTTCCAGGAAAACTGGAAAACAGTTAAAAAGTGTTCTGCGTGTCATATGAACGCAAGGTGGACATGCAAAACGAGTGGAAAAACAATGTGTATAGAAAAAGGAAGTTTTGAAAAATACCATACAAATACCTAAACCCATTTGAGAACGCCCTTGTATTTTCAAATGTTTTTGAAAAAAAAAATTTTTTTTTTTGAATATATATGTAATAGATGTCACCCAACATTTAATTTAATTTATTTAATATACTGGACAAACACATTTAATGTTACAATTTACAATATATAAAATAGTGTTTTAAGTACACTTATATATTATATCTAATTAAATCTTAAAACCTATAAATCCAGCAGTTAACTCTATGATTCTAAGATCCAGGACTATAAAGACGGGAAAATAAAACTTCTTATGTTGTGTACCTATGGGTGTCTAATTAAGGATATCTGTCAATTTGGAGAATGAAACAATGTAATTCAATGTATGCTGCTATATCATATATTTGAAGATGTATCGTTGCCTTTCGTGCAACAACATCAGTTCGTCAATATGCTCAATTAGATACCCATAGGTACACAACATACAAAGATACATAGGTAAAACGGATAGAACCTTACAACATATGTAGGTACATATAATATATATGCCTATAACGTACCAGTAACTTTCTACAAATATTTATATATTCATTGAGAGACATATTAAATACTGAAAGATAAGTATCTATTCAGTGGGCCATTGGCCCATGGGTTTTTCTATAAAATGGACCATTAAAAGTACATAGATAATGGAAATCATGGTAATATGATACTCTAAGAATACTCTGACTCACAAGAGAGGGACAATCAATTCTACCATGTGATATATGTGATATAATTCTATATGTGATATATAATATACACCAGTTTCGTTATAAACATTTTTTATAGACTCCATAATTTCGCCGTAATAAAAGAACGCCAAAGGTTTGGCGCATTCTGTATATTGGACAAAACGTAGAAACTGAAATGTTTTAATTGGTGTGAAAAAAACAAAATCAGTTATCAAATTAAAAAACATAGTCATGTAAGACGCTTGAAACACGATAGTCAGACAAATTAATATTCAGGAAAAGCTGAAGCGGAAACTAAATTATAAATTGATTTTTATATTTTCTTACCAATGATTTTGTGTCTTTACTTTCAAAGTATAATTTGAAAGGTATACAGGGTGTTCAGAAACTCTCCTGACAAACAAAAACCGGAGATTCCTCAGATAATTTTAAGATGATTTAACTCAATTAATCTATTCCGAAAATGCTTTCTAAGGGAGCTAGAGCTCTTTGAAGATGGCGCCTTGTAAGTAGTTTTTGTAATAATTGAGTTGTAATAAAAACAGGTAGGATTATTTATCCTCCAGAGTTGAATCGATTCCATTAAATGCGAATTTCTAGTACCGTTTATAGGCTTTCGTTTTGGGTAGATCAACGGGTGTTTTAACGCATAACTTTTTTGCCCGTACCTATCTTTTAAGCATTTGTGATACTAGATTATTAAATTTTCAGATATTCTAGTTCTAAAAGATACTCTTACTTTAGGTTTGTAGGATACACTGTTTTCTTTAAAAATCGATTTAAAAATTTTTTAAGCAGGAAAATCTCCTTGTAGCAGCTTTTACCTTTGTAAAATGTAGGGATAAAAATTTTCGTTGTGTAAGATATTTCTTGCATAAGATTTTGAGACTGAATACATGATAGATAGTCTTTGAACGCATATTTCTAAATTTTTGTCAACTTCCATTAAAGTAACATTTTGATGTGCTGGTACATTATTATGTCGCTCTGTTTCATTATTTTTTGGGAATACTGAACTTGTTTCTCTTAATTGGGTACTTTTTCAGCATATGTACTTTACTGCTTGTACGTTACACCTCATTTCGCAATAAACTAAATGTATATTAGCGTATTCCTCAATAGTAACAACTATTTTTGTTGAATTGAAATTATTGTGTTTAAAACTGGACCAAAAACTAGCAAAACAGTAGCGTCTGATC
Organism: Diabrotica undecimpunctata; assembly: GCF_040954645.1. Classification (NCBI taxonomy): domain Eukaryota; kingdom Metazoa; phylum Arthropoda; class Insecta; order Coleoptera; family Chrysomelidae; genus Diabrotica; species Diabrotica undecimpunctata. The sequence continues at coordinate 10,971 of NW_027312566.1, read as the reverse complement.
CAGAGTGGACGGCTACGAACAGCATCGGACCCAGAGTGGGCGGCTGATACAGAATACAAACAACCCTCTTCAGGAAACATGTCGAATTATGAAAAAACGGATTAGGAGCCCAGGTATGTAGAGTTACTAACTCGGAATCCCACACCGGAAAACCGGTCCGCCTCAAGGATTTTGACGGAGGCAAGTATTCGACAAAAATAAATGTAGGAACGTATAACATCAGATCCATGAACGAAGACATTAAAATCCACGAACTAGAGGAAAAACTGACTAAAATGCAGTGGGATATTGTCGGCATATCCCAAATAAGAAGAAAAGAAAAACAAAAAATATAGCTAAAATCAGGAAATTTGCTATACTATAAAGGTAATGAAGAAAACACCAACAATGGAGTAGGATTTATAATAAATAAAAAAGTAGTTAAACACATACAATCTACCAACAGCATATCAAATAAAGTAGAATACACGACGCTTAAATTAAAAAGAACGTCCTTAAAAATCATACAGATGTACGCTCCAACAAGTACCTACAGCGATGAAGATATTGAACATATCTACGAAGACATAACAACAGCTACGGATGAACAGAAATTAAAATTAACGCTAATAATCGGGGACTTCAATGCCAAAATAGGAGAACAACTATATAAAGAAGAAGACAAAGTAGGGCACCATGGATACGGCAAAAGAAATGATAGAGAACACCAAGAAATAGAAAAGCTGGTTCCAGAATTGAAGTCACCAGAGGCTTTTATTTTCCAGGAAAACTGGAAAACAGTTAAAAAGTGTTCTGCGTGTCATATGAACGCAAGGTGGACATGCAAAACGAGTGGAAAAACAATGTGTATAGAAAAAGGAAGTTTTGAAAAATACCATACAAATACCTAAACCCATTTGAGAACGCCCTTGTATTTAATTGTATTTAATAAAAGAACGCCAAAGGTTTGGCGGATTCTGTATATTGGACAAAACGTAGAAACTGAAATGTTTTAATTGGTGTGAAAAAAACAAAATCAGTTATCAAGTTAAAAAACATAGTCATGTAAGACGCTTGAAACACGATAGTCAGACAAATTAATATTCAGGAAAAGCTGAAGCGGAAACTAAATTATAAATTGATTTTTATATTTTCTTACCAATGATTTTGTGTCTTCACTTTCAAAGTATAATTTAAAAGGTATACAGGGTGTCCAGAAACTCTCCTGACAAACAAAAACCGGAGATTCCTCAGATAATTTTAAGATGATTTAACTCAATTAATCTATTCCGAAAATGCTTTCTAAGGGAGCTAGAGCTCTTTGAAGATGGCGCCTTGTAAGTAGTTTTTGTAATAATTGAGTTGTAATAAAAACAGGTAGGATTATTTATCCTCCAGAGTTGAATCGATTCCATTAAATGCGAATTTCTAGTACCGTTTATAGGCTTTCGTTTTGGGTAGATCAACGGGTGTTTTAACGCATAACTTTTTTGCCCGTACCTATCTTTTAAGCATTTGTGATACTAGATTATTAAATTTTCAGATATTCTAGTTCTAAAAGATACTCTTACTTTAGGTTTGTAGGATACACTGTTTTCTTTAAAAATCGATTTAAAAATTTTTTAAGCAGGAAAATCTCCTTGTAGCAGCTTTTACCTTTGTAAAATGTAGGGATATAAATTTTCGTTGTGTAAGATATTTCTTGCATAAGATTTTGAGACTGGAATACATGATAGATAGTCTTTGAACGCATATTTCTAAATTTTTCTCAACTTCCATTAAAGTAACATTTTGATGTGCTGGTACATTATTATGTCGCTCTGTTTCATTATTTTTTGGGAATACTGAACTTGTTTCTCTTAATTGGGTACTTTTTCAGCATATGTACTTTACTGCTTGTACGTTACACCTCATTTCGCAATAAACTAAATGTATATTAGCGTATTCCTCAATAGTAACAACTATTTTTGTTGAATTGAAATTATTGTGTTTAAAACTGGACCAAAAACTAGCAAAACAGTAGCGTCTGATCCAGAGTGGACGGCTACGAACAGCATCGGACCCAGAGTGGGCGGCTGATACAGAATACAAACAACCCTCTTCAGGAAACATGTCGAATTATGAAAAAACGGATTAGGAGCCCAGGTATGTAGAGTTACTAACTCGGAATCCCACACCGGGAAACCGGTCCGCCTCAAGGATTTTGTCGGAGGCAAATATTCAACAAAAATAAATGTAGGAACGTATAACATCAGATCCATGAACGAAGACATTAAAATCCACGAACTAGAGGAAAAACTGACTAAAATGCAGTGGGATATTGTCGGCATATCCCAAATAAGAAGAAAAGAAGAACAAAAAATATAGCTAAAATCAGGAAATTTGCTATACTATAAAGGTAATGAAGAAAACACCAACAATGGAGTAGGATTTATAATAAATAAAAAAGTAGTTAAACACATACAATCTACCAACAGCATATCAAATAAAGTAGAATACACGACGCTTAAATTAAAAAGAACGTCCTTAAAAATCATACAGATGTACGCTCCAACAAGTACCTACAGCGATGAAGATATTGAACATATCTACGAAGACATAACAACAGCTATGGATGAACAGAAATTAAAATTAACGCTAATAATCGGGGACTTCAATGCCAAAATAGGAGAACAACTATATAAAGAAGAAGACAAAGTAGGGCACCATGGATACGGCAAAAGAAATGATAGAGGACACACATTGATGAATTACTTGGAGGAGAAGCAACTATATGCAATGAATACATTCTTTAAGAAAAAACCCCAAAGAAAATGGACATGACTTAGTCCCAATGGTGAAACTAAAAACGAAATTGATTATATTCTTTCAACACAAAAATCCATGATTAAAGACGTAACAGCCCTAAATCGCTTCTCAACTGGAAGCGACCATAGACTAGTCCGAGCCAAGCTGATCATTGATAGTAGATTTGAAACAAGAAAGAAAATGGAAAATAATTAGAAATTAGACATCAAAAAACTAAAACAAGAAAAACAGACGTACAAAATAAGAATAAAGGAACTATTGACGACACAGGAAGATATAGAACATAAACATATCGATAAAATAAACATGATATTTAATGAAACTCTAATAAAAGTGGGTAAAGAAATAGCACAGACAACAACAAAAAAAGAAAGTTTCATATCCCAGAAAACAAAGATTCTTATGAACACAGGAAGAACATTACTAGAACAAGGGGACAGAAATAAAATGGAATACAAAGATATAAACAAAACTATTAAAAAAATATCAAGAAACATAAACGGAGAGTACAGGAAGAAAAGATAGAGAAAACAATTGAAACAAATAGAAACATGAAGTGCTTAAAGCAGAACCTAGGAAACATACAAATTAATAGCATAAAGAACAAAGAAGTAGTGGAGACCAACAATATAAAAGAAATTTTACAGATAACGCACAAATATTATACAAATCTCTATAAAACAGAACAAAAACCAACCCAAAAAATCTGTAATTAGTTACAACTGAAAGTAAAGAACGTTAACTCTAACCTACAACCAGAAATCAGCAAAAATGAAATAAAAAAAAGGCACTCAAAGAAATGAAGAATAACAAATCTTCTGGGAAAGATGTGAAAAACTGTGAAAATGCTAAAAAAATGGAGGAAAACTACAGTGGAATCCTTTATGTACTAATGAATAAAATATTGAACACAAAACAAATACCCACCACATGGAATGAGGCAATAACACTACTACTATTTAAGAATGGCGATAGAAAAAGATCTGAAAACTATAACCCATAACGCTACTGAATTGTAATAGACAAACTATTAACTAAACTACTAACAAACAGATTAACAACTAAGTTAGATAATTACCAGTCAAGAGAGTAAGCCGGTTTTAGAAAAATATTCAGTAAAAGCAACCATCTGCTTACGATATAAATAATAATTGAAAAGGCAAACAAATATCAAATCCCAATGTATATGGTATTTGTAGACTTTGAAAAAGCATTCGATAAGGTGGAACATTGGACAGTTAAGAAGTCTTTACAAAATGGGAGAATATATATAAACAAGCAACAACATCCATCAAAATAGTTGAACAAACAGAGCCCATTAAAATATCACCCACACTATTTAATCAAGCTTTGGAAGACGTTATGAGGAAATTACAATGGGAAAAACGGAGTATTAACATAAATGGCCAATACTTAAATCACTTGAGATATGCAGACGACATTGTATTATTAACAGATCAAAATATGATGGATGAGTTAAATAGGGAATCTGCAAAAATAGTCTACAAATGAATTATAATAAAACGAAAATTATGACCAACCAACTGTTGTGAATTTATTAAAAGGTTCAATATTTATAACACTTACGGACTTAATTTATTTCTTTATTTATATTAACTTATCTGACAATAATTTATTATATCCGTACGTACAAATTCGCGAGCGCGGGTCTTGAGTATTAACTGGCCCTCCATATAAAAATGTTGTATTTATATACGAAATCCTGATATACTAGAACAGCATCGAAAGATCGAGAAGCTTAGCCGGCTCATTCACCATAATTTTGGTTCTAGACTTCCACCGAAATTTCTACAATAAAACAGAATAATTAGTCATAAAAGTTAGGCCAGTATATTTATCGTAACATTGCCCCCCTCTTAAAAGATGGTTCCTCCTGGAACCTTGTCGGGACTGGAACCGGAACTGTATGCTGGTATCGGCAACTGGACCCTCTTTTACAACTTCCAGTTGTATAAAAATGACAAGGGACGGTTTTCTCTCCGCACCAGTAACTATGCGGATTGCAACAGACTAACACCTGGACTTCGGTGTCTTTAAAGATCTCCTCCACCATATTTCGGATAACCCTCCAATCTAATTGGCGGCACTCCAACTTTGACATGGCTAACTTTTGCACGTCGGACTCTAGTACGTGCTCTCTCAATTGAAGTAAGGCTTCCCATACATCTCGGTAGGTAGGTTGGTCACGGGCAGTGTCTTTTGTTACCAGGTAGAAAAGGTAACGTGATGCATCTTGGAGTTTCAAGGTTTTACCGGGAGCTGGCACTTGGCATTGAAGTTCTGCAACTCGACCAAACTTCCTTCGAAAGACGCATGCCAACCCTGGTGCGTCTTTGATACTGGCCGGGATGGTAAGGGCCAGCGAGTAGTCATCGGGGAGCGCGAGTAGATCTTGCTTTTCTTCAGTGGTAACACCATGTCTTGCTTTACCGGTACCTCCATAGGCACCCTTGAATTCCTCAAACGTGAGGTCAGACACGTCTTGGACTTGGTTTACTTCCACTTCTTCATCTACGTCGTGGTCACCTTCGAAAGACGCCAGCCGGTTATGGTGTACTATCATCGGCTTTCCCTTCGGAATCTTGCTTATTCGGTAGATGACATCGTTGATCTTCTCCATAATGAGGTATGGACCTTCCCAAAACTGCTGCAATTTGGGAGAACAACCTTTTCGCTTCTTGGGATTATACAGCCATACTTTGTCGTTCTTCTTAAAGCAACCCTTTTCGGCTTGTGTATCGTACCGTTTCTACTCTGAGATAGCGCGTCTGAAGGTGGGAACGGACCAACTCATGTACATCGTCCATTCTTCTTCGTAATTCGATCACATAATCTTCACCTGCTACATCTTCTCCAGGTCGACACCCAAATTCTAGATCACAAGGTAGTCGCATTTCGCGTCCGAATAGGACTTTCGCTGGTGTCTGGCCTGTTGATTCGTTAACAGCAGATCTGTAGGCCATTGTGAAGAACGGAAGGTATTGGTCCCAGTCTCGCTGATGATCGGACACCATCTTTGTCAAATATTTGCCAACTGTCCTATTCATCCGTTCTACCATACCATCAGATTGCGGATGATATGCTGTAGTTCTTGTTTTCTTCATGCCTAGTCTATCACATATTCCTTGGAATAGATCGCTTTCGAAGTTCCTGCCTTGGTCACTATGGATCTCCAAAGGCACTCCAAATCGGCTGATATATTCTTGGATCAACTTATCTGCAACGGTGGCGGCCTTCTGGTCTGGAAGTGCATAAATCTCGACCCACTTAGTGAAGTAATCCATTACTACCAACATGTACTTGCCCCCATTTTCACTTTCTGGAAATGGCCCTGCAATGTCCAAAGCTATTCTTTCAAACGGGCTTCCAACATTATATTGTCTCATAGGAGCTCTCCTTTTCCGGTGAGGCCCGTTACTCGTAGCACAAATAGTACATTTCTTACACCAGTCTTTTACGTCGTCGGAACTGTTCATCCAATAAAACCGTTCCCGAATTCGCTGAAGGGTTTTCCTTACACCAAAATGCCCTCCCGATGGACTGTCGTGTAACTGACGAAGTACTTCGGCTATTCTGCTCTTTGGGATCACCAACTGTCTTCTTTTCTCTGCACCGTCATCATTTTCCAGGACTCGTTTGAGCAAGCCATCTTCGATGATAAATGAGTCCCACTGGGCCCAATACGTCTTAACTACTGAGCATAGGTTTGATATTTCCTGCCAAGGTGGTCGACGGTTTTCCTCTTTCCATTTTCGGATTTTCTGTATAACTGGATCTCTCTCTTGTTCTTCCCTTATCTTAGTAGGCGTCCAGTCGTCGTTGACAATCGTCGTTCTTAGCACTGCTGCTTCCTTGGATTCCGTTTTGTTGCAGTGGGAACACTCTGCGGGGCATGGCCTTCTGGAAAGAGAATCAGCATTTCTGTGGCTAACTCCGGCTCGGTGCTCAATCTTAAAATCGTATTCTTGGAGTCGTTCGATCCACCTGGCTATCTGACCCTCTGGATTCTTAAACTGCATCAACCACTTAAGGGCGGCATGGTCGGTTCGGATTAAAAACTTCCTTCCATAGAGGTATTGATAGAAGTGCTCTACTGATTTAACTACTGCTAGAAGTTCTCTTCTCGTGACGCAATAATTCCGCTCAGGTTTTGAAAGAACTTTACTAAAATATCCGAGGACTCGTTCCTGTCCTCCTTGAATCTGAGACAGCACTCCTCCAATTCCCACATTACTTGCATCCGTATCTAAGATGAACTCTCCTTCTGGCAGTGGATACCCCAAAATTGGTGCTGTTATTAAATGCTTTTTCAACGTTTCAAAGGCATTTTGGCAGTCTATATCCCAGCGGTATTCTCTTGCTTCCTCTGTAAGTCGCGTTAATGGCTTAGCGATATCTGCAAACTTCTTAATAAACCTCCGGTAGTAAGTACATAGTCCAAGAAAACTTCTCACTTGATGTTTGTCAGTTGGTTTTGGCCATTCCTTAATGGAATCGATTTTTCCCTTATCCACGGCCACTCCTTCTTTACTGACTATATGACCCAGATAATTGACTTTACCTTGAAATAGCTGGCACTTCTTGGGGTTTAGCATCAATTGGGCAGCTTTAAGTCGATTAAAAACGTTTTCTAAATTCCTCAAATGATCTTCGAATGTCTCCCCCAAGACGATTATGTCATCTAAATAAACCAGGCATGTTTTCCAAGATAACCCTCTCAACACATTTTCCATAAGCCTCTCAAATGTCGCAGGAGCATTACAAAGTCCAAATGGCATAACGTTGAATTGCCACAATCCAGATCCTGTGGTGAAGGCTGTCTTTTCTTTATCGACTGGGTCCATTTCTACCTGCCAGTATCCAGACTTCAAATCTAAAGTAGAAAACAATTTACTTCCAGCCAATGTGTCCAATGTGTCATCGATCCGAGGCAGAGGATAACTATCTTTCTTGGTAACGTTGTTCAGCAAACGGTAATCCACACAGAACCTCGTCGTTCCGTCTTTCTTCTTAACCAGGACCACCGGAGAGACCCATGGACTCGTAGAAGGTTCTATCACCCCGTCTTTCTTCATTTCCTGAACAATCGTTTCAGCTTCCTCTCTCTTCGCCTGTGGTAATCGTCGAGCTGTTTGACGAATTGGCTTAGCATTACCAGTATCAATTTTATGCTTAACAACGGTAGTTCTTCCCGTCTTTCCTCCTTTCGGTACGAAAATATCACGATACTGCCGAAGAAATTCCCTTAATTTCCTTTTCTCCATCTGATTTAGAGACTGTCCTGCAACTGCAACCATTTGGTCGAATTTGTCGTTGGAATTATCAGATGTTGTCGCCTGACGAATTATGGATGTCACAGGTACACAAGTTCCTACTTTTGTCTCTTTCTTTATGGTCACTGGGTAGTCGTTGACATTGATAAGTCTCACAGGAATTTCTTTAGCCGAAGTCACCAATTCCTTTCCAATTATGATTCCACGGCCAACCTCATCGTCGTGGTTCCAAGGCTCCATCATAACAGGTCTCCCTTCGTCTACAATTCCCTGTAGTCGCGCTACTATGATCGTTTCGCTTCTCGCAGGCACGACTGTATCTTCTGTAATGGCTGCTTGCACAGTGTTGTCATTATGTGGATGGAGAAATACCTCCTCGTTGCCAACTTTTGATTACCTTATTCTTAAAATCCAATTGGAATCCATGCATATTCATTACGTCCATTCCTAATATAACATCCTCTTCGATGTCAGCAACTATAACAGTATGGACAAACTTTTCTGCCCCAATTCCCAATTGTACCTGGATTTCTCCATGAATGTTGGCATTTTCACCTGTAGCGGTCCGAAGTCGTAACCTCGTTGGTAACAGTTTCTTTCGGCTGTTTATAACTGTCGGGCGTATGATGGTTCTGGTCGCTCCGGTATCCACCAACAACGTATGCTTTTTACCATTTATGTCTCCATCTACATATACACTATCTTCACGACATTTCAAAGAAGCTATTAGTATGAGAGGGTCTTTGGAAAAGTTCTGGGTCGAAGCTGCCCCCCTAAGGCTGACCCGTTCTAGTTTTCCTGATGGTGAGTTTCTTGATTTGCGTCGTACCTAGGGTGCTTACAGGAGCTTCGCACGTGTCCCTATTTCGCCACAATTCCAGCATCTGATGGTCTTCGTTTTCTTATATGTCATGCTTTTCATCATATTAACGAGCTGGTCAAGTTTATCTTCATCTCCTTCCTCTTTTACAGTCCTAACTTTACTGTACCCGCCAGAGGCCTGCGTAGCTGACTCGTATTCGAGAGCGGCGGATAAGACATCAACCAGCGTCTTGTGACGAGCTAATCGTAGTGTTCTCTGCATTTCATGATCACGAAGACCATCAATAAACGTTTGAACGGCCAATTTTTCCATCATGTCTTCGGGAGCTGTTGGATAAGCATATCGTACTAATCTGGCAATATCTACCTCATATTCTTGAAGAGCCTCATCTTTCTTCTGTCTACGATTTTTAAGCTGCGACTGATATACATGCTCCAAATGTTCGTGGCCATATCGCATATTTAACCTCTTCTTCAGTTGTTCGAAATCATCGGTCTCCTCTACGGCTATGGTCTGAAGCACATCTAAGGCATCTCCTCGAAGAGCGATAGTCAGGTTTACAGCCTTTTCTTTTTCAGACCATCCATTCGCTCTTGCAGCTGATTCGAACTGTTTCATGTAGTTGTTCCATGACGATTTTCCGTCGAAAGTTGGGACTTTCACATGGACAGAACCTCCACTTCCTTCAAATTTCGGCCGTATTTCCAACTTACATTTCGTCTCGTCTTCTTTTATCTCCACTGTAATCGGATTGTTACCTCTCTCTGCTGTCCCTGTTTCTTCCATCTTCCTTTCCATCTCTTTAATCTTTCTTCGAAGGCCAACTTATCGGCAGCAACTTGGTTTTTTAACGAAGATATTCTATCGTCCAGGGCAGACATCTCAGAAGTGACTTTAGAGATTTCTGAAGAGATGTTAGCAGAAACTTTGCTTTCCAGGGAAGAAATCTCGTTAGAAACTTTGCTTTCTAAAGAAGCGATGTCGCCGGAAACCTTCGAAATATCGCCAGAAACTTTGTTCTCTAATGATGCGATATCACCGGAAACTTTGGCTACATCACCAGAAACTTTGGCTACATCACCAGAAACTTTGGCTACATCACCAGAAACTTTCGAAATCGACGAGAGGACAGCATCTTCAAATATATAAGTCTCTGGATCTAGTCCTTCTTCTAGCAAAGCGTTCTTTAGTCGTTGGACTAACTCAGCCTTTTTTCCGGTGGAAGCTAATTCTCTGTCTTCAAGATGTCTTCTTAAATTAGTTACTGTCAGCTCATAAATCGTAGCCATTTTCACAATTTATTTTATATTCACTTGTAATTTATTTTCGCAATTTATCTTAAGTATTCCACTGTTCTGACACCATTTGTTGTGAATTTATTAAAAGGTTCAATATTTATAACACTTACGGACTTAATTTATTTCTTTATTTATATTAACTTATCTGACAATAATTTATTATATCCGTACGTACAAATTCGCGAGCGCGGGTCTTGAGTATTAACTGGCCCTCCATATAAAAATGTTGTATTTATATACGAAATCCTGATATACTAGAACAGCATCGAAAGATCGAGAAGCTTAGCCGGCTCATTCACCATAATTTTGGTTCTAGACTTCCACCGAAATTTCTACAATAAAACAGAATAATTAGTCATAAAAGTTAGGCCAGTATATTTATCGTAACACAACCAAAAGAATTAATAATTATAATTGCACAAACAACTATAGAACAAGTACAACCATATGTATATTTGGTACAACTAGTTAAATTAAATAAAGAAAATCAGACCGGAGAAATAAAGAGAAGGATACGGTTGGCTTGGGTATCCTTCGGAAAACTTTCCTTTGAAAAAATAGAAAATACCCCCAATGTTAAAAACAAGAGTCTTCAACCAATGTATACTTTCTGTTCTCACCTACGGTCCTCAAAGTTGGACGTTTACAAAGGAAAACATGGAAAAAATAGCAAAGACTCAAAGAGCCATGGAAAAACAAATGCTGAACATCAGGCTATCTGACAAGAAAAGAGATACTTGAGAGAATGACGATACTCTGAGATAGCGCG
>NW_027312565.1:0-28216 GCF_040954645.1 Diabrotica undecimpunctata | reverse complement strand
CGCGCTATCTCAGAGTTTGGACTTCAATCATCTTGCAGTGCTCTATGTAGATGTCTTCATGATATTTTGGATCAATATGAACATTTTGTAATTCACTACATTGATGATATATTAATTTTTTTCTAAAACGGCTGAAGATCATGAAAAACACCTAAAAATTATAATAAATAGATTAGACAAAGTTGGACTAAAAATAAATCAAGAAAAATGTACATTTTTTCAAAAAGAAGTCATATATCTAGGTTATAAACTTAACACTAAGGGAATCGAAATGGATCCAGAACGGACACAAGTCATTCAGGAATATAAAACACCACACAATTTAAGAACTTTAAGAGGATTTATTGGAATAATTAATTATTATAAAAGGATGATACCAGATCTAAGTATAAAAGAAATTCCATTACTTGAACTACTGAGAAAAGGTGTAAAATGGAGATGGGATCAGAGAAGAGAACTAGCATTCCAAGAAATTAAAAACATTTTTCTGTCAAATTTGAAAATATACTATCCTGACTACACACAGCCATTCATATTAAGAACAGATGCATCAATAGAGAGATTATCAGGGGTATTATTGCAAATACATGATGGGGTCGAATACCCAATACAATTCATTTCAAGAATCACAAAGCCACATGAAAAGGGTTACTCAGTTTCAGAATTAGAACTAGCAAGTATAATACACTGTGTCACAAAATTAAGATTTTATTTGTTGGGTAATGAATTTACAATAGAAACAGATCACCAAGCTTTAACGTCTATATTAAATAACAAATATGGAAACAGTAGAATACATCGGTGGAGTCTAATACTTAGTGAATACTGCTTTGAAATCAAATACATTTCTGGAAAATCCAATATAGTGGCAGATGCTTTATCAAGGTTAGAAAATACACCACAAAAAGGGCAGCGAACAATAAAAATTGGATTAAATCAATTAGTAGAAAGTACTGGATTATATTCTAAAGAAGAAATTATAAGAGATCAGATCAATTTGAGTGAAAAAACAAAAAGTCCTTAGGAAAGATGGGGTATATTATAAAATAATAAATGGCATAGAAGTATATGTAATAACTAGAACTTTAGCAAAGAAAATATTGAAAAATTTACATAACAATTATATGCATATTGGTTCAAGAAAGCTATGGATGCTATTTAGGGACAATTATTTTGCAAAGAATGACATAAGTATAGCAAAGGAAATTACTACCCAATGCCCAATATGTCAACTAAACAAAGAAAAGAATTTCAAAAACCAGAACACATATAAATCTAATGTTGTATATGAAAAACTAAATACAGTTTCCATGGATTTTATTTCAAATTTAGTTCTCAGTCCAACAGGAAAAAAGCATATACTAGTGATAGTTGATTTATATACAAAATTTATTAAACTATATCCCTGCTCCAGAACAAATGTTAAAACATTAAAATTATATATTAATCAATTTTTCGAAGAAATAGGACCATTTAGAAATTGCATAATAGATAATGCTACATATTTTAACAACCAAAAATTTCGGGCATTTTGTGAGGAAAAAGGGAATCAACATTCATTTTACAAGTATCAGACATCCTCAGGCAAATCCTGCAGAAAGATATATTAAAGAAGTTATAAAATATTTAAGGATACTGTGCCAAAACCAACATGAAACTTGGCAGCAACATATACCACAAGTAGAATATTTTTTAAATAATACACATAATTTGAATACAGAGGAAGTACCAGAATATTTAATGTTTGGCCATATAGGAAACAGAAAGTGGATTAGTGAATATAATCAGGATATGTTAGAACAAGTAATGCAGAAAGTGAATAACCGAATTAGGAGGGAAAGCTGAAAAATATATCAGAAGACCAAAATCGAAATATAAAAAAACCAATCACATTTCAAAAAGGAGACCAAGTGTTAATTCGTTCACTTAGAAAAAGTAATGTTAAAGAAAATCGTTGTAAGAAATTACAACCAATGTTTGAAGGTCCATATACAATTGAAAATCAGAATGGACTAAATAGTTATGTGTTAATAGATGCAGAGAACAGACTAAGAGGCCTGTTTCATATCAATGACATCTTTAAGTATCATGAAGAGATTGAATAATCTTTTCTATACCTTTTAACACTAATATACAAATACTTACTGTTACTATAACAGATTACTGATATATCCATTTTATTCAATAGACTTGATTTGTTAAATAGATGGTAGATTTCATTGTTGTGAATAAATTTGGACATCATACTTGTTGAATTTTGTACATATGGAAATTGTTTGGTACCCTAAAAATCATAATTTGGGGTTAGATACAGAATTGATTGTGTAAATGTCTGTATAAAAAGTGTAAAACTTACCAATTTATATGGATGAAAGCCTTTTGAATGGAAATAATTCCTAGATTTTGTCTATAAATAAACAGAACACAATATCCATTATATTTTTAATTAAGGTTATATTTTATTCTCTCCATTTGACATGACAGTTTGACCATAGAATAGCCGAACTGTGCTCCGTTGTTCTCTGCTTTGACATAGACAGCGAACAGGGATGTATTTAACACACTTTAAATAATAAAAAAAAATTGAATTATTAATTTATTAAATTTAATAAGGTATGAGAAAATTAATATTTAAAAAAATAATAAGTAAAATATTTATTTTAAATATTATTTTTGGGGTATTGTGACGATTAGGGTTTATAGAAAATAATTTATAAGTTATATACTACATAATATTAGATATTTGGTTGTTTTAAATAAGTTATATACTAGAGAATTTAATAAAAATATATTTATGTGAGGGCATTTTTAATAAATTAGCAGATAATAATTGTAAAAAGTTGTATTTTAATATTGTAAATATATATAAGTGAGCCATGTGCTTAGGCAACCAAAAATACTCTCGGAGATTGACAGATATTTATACTCTGAAGTGACGTTTAAAAATATTTACGAATATAAAGTGGGTTATAATAATATATTGTTTGAAATGTGTATTTTATTAAATTAGAATGTTAAGTTACTAATTTAATTATATATTCTGATCTGAAAAGCCTAAATGTAAACAAAATTATTAATAGAAAAGAATGGAATTCTCTGGATCTCCGGAGATGGCCATGTTTGCGAAATGGTTTGTTCCAGAAAATTCAGACAAGTATTAAATAGAACAAATTGGAACATGATATCTTACGAGATGGTTCTAGAAATCCAAAAAACATATAAATACCCGTGATTTGGATTCAAGATGGCAGTTTTTAGCAGTTTTATCATGAAAGTTAGTTAGAAGATAGATACATTTACTTAGTGAAGTCAATTGTTCAGAAGTTTTTGGAAGTTTTTAGTCAGAAGTCAGGCCAGTTTATTATGAAAGTATTAGACACAGTTAGTAGAGTGAAATAAATTGTTCAGAATTTTCAAGAAGTCAGTCAGAAAAGTTTAGTAAGAAATATGAAAGATTATTTGGAGTCAGAGAATCAGGTACAAATAGTCAAATTGTTTAATATAGTGAGTTAAAAGAAGATTAAAAATTATGCATATATTTAATGCACATTTATAATTATACACAAATAATTATTGAAGATTAAAAAAAAAAGTATATTGGAAGAAATTAAATTATATTATGGTTGGAGATTAGTATAAATCAACTTATAATAATTGGATATTGCTATATTGAAAAGAAGAATAAATATAAATGCTGTTTGCTGGTTTGGTTGGTGGTGTAGAAATGCTGGTGAAGAAAACTATATCTTAAATTGGTAGAAGCTGATAATTGAAAAAAGTAATTTCACAAAAACAAGGATAACCGAAGTACGAAGACTTTCAGTGGTGATTAGAATATATATAGTGGAAAACAGTTCATTTACGCATTCAGTGAAAGAAAGGTACAAAATTTTGTTAATATAATTTAGTTAATGTCATAACAATTTCAATTTTGAAGATAGTTTGTTTAAATTTAACATTGTCTATAGAATTTAATTAGTTTTATAAGAACATCAATTTAAAGATAGTTTATTTTAAATTTACATTGGCTAGGTTAGATATATATGTGTGTTTCATAATAGTTATAATAAAGATAATTTAAAAAAGTACTTACAAGCTAATTCTTTGAGAACCGCGATAAAAACCCTATATATTATATTATTAAAAATACTCATTGCTCATCATTCAAACAAAAAAACACATCATAACAATATATATATCTATTATACTATATATATATATATATATATATATATATATATATATATATATATATATATATATAAATATGTTTTTTATGGACTGGAGTCAATAAAAGGGATATTGGTAAACCATTCTTTATGTCAAGCTTTCAATTGTGTTTACAATCTTTACAATCTTGAGCTTCTAAAAAAATACAAAAATCTTACAAAGTGAAACTAGAAAAATAAATTTTAACTCATCAAATAAAATTAGTTTTGTTAGTAAATCTAAACTGCTAAACATCTTAAAAACTATTTAAAAAAATATCTTTGTAGTAATATCTTAGTAATTTTGAAAACTTTTTTAACAAAAATAATTGAATTTATAAATAAGTTAAAATAGCGACCAATTACAAATAAGCCTCAATGTCATGAATGCCAACTTACAATTTTCATTTTTGACAATTATATTGCCAAAAAATAAAATTCTGTTTAAAAAATTCTTTAAAATTTTCTTTTTTATTTAGTAAATCGTACTGCGGCGTTGGAACGTGATTAGCGGGCTTTAGGTGGTGCGCTAATTTTGAAGTCAAGTGTACTATGCATATTTTAAAAAATTAACTAACTGAGGGTTTTGCGTATATTCTAAAAATAGATAAGTTAATAATAATATTAATATGTTCAACCTGTTAATAGGCGGCAGGACAAGAACGAGTTGCACGATAGCCTGGTAAGAGAAATGGCACGTGCGGTACAAGAGTTTAATGGTACAAACTCACTTAGCAGACAACCGCTACCAACAATAAACTCTTGTAAGAAACTAGGTGCGCTGTTACAAATTATGAACACTGAAGTCCTACCCAATTATATCATGGAAGCTCATACATTAGAATATTTGCATATGCTGATTTACTGTGCAGCAACAGCAATTGCTAATGTTATGGGCATTAAGATCAGAACACGACGGGGTACTAATATCGAAAGGACAGATAACAGAGTTGCACCTTGGGAAAAACGGCTGCTAAGGAAAATTGAATCATTACGTAGGGACATTGGTCAAATCACGGAATATGTTCGAGAAAAACAAGTAGAAAAGTAATCAGAAGAGCTGAAGAAATAATGCTAACCACCGCAAGACACTCACAATATAATCCAGAAAACAACACAGCACAATAGTACCTGGATACATTAAAACAAAAACTTTCCGTTTACCCAGGCCGACTAAGGAGATACAAAATTAGTAACAAACGAAAATCCGACAATACGCTTTTTGAGAATGCCGAGAAGGCGTTCTAATGGAAACTTAATTCTACTGCAGAAAGTGTCAATAAATCGTACCCAACCCAAGAAGAAATCCATGAGTTTTGGGGAAATCGACTTTCCACACCAACTGCTCTTAACACCAATGCTGGATGGATCGAAGATATGGCGCACAACTGTCAACACTACGTTACTGCTCCCTACGAATCTTTCACTACTGAAGAAGTTCTTGAGTTTTCATGAGTGCTTATCAGCATTTATTAATCACAGTATTTCTAATCCACAGGAAATACCATCTTTCCTAACCCAGGGAACAACTTATTTAATATCAAAAGATTAAAATTCCACCCAAGATCCAACCAAGTATCGCCCAATTACTTGTCTTCCAATTATGTATAAATTGGTCACATCCTGTGTAGCCCGGCGTATCTACCAACACTGTGCTCTAAACAGTATCATGGAGCCTAAACAGAAAGGGTACACTTAGGGTTCGATAGGCTGCAAAGAACAACTTATCATCGACTCTGTCATTTCTAACCAAGAATATAGCAAAAAAAGGAATCTCTTTACTGCTTTCATCGACTACAAAAAAGCGTTTGATTCAGTGCCTCATGAATGGCTTATAGGTATATTAAAAATATGTACCTTTTTAAAACATATAATGTCAGATTGGAAGACAAAAATTCACCTCCAAATACCTGGTGAAAACAATATTGAAACTAAAAATATTGCAATATTGCTATTTCAAGCAGATTCGTTGAGCCCACTGTGGTTTTGTCTAGCGATGAACCATCCTCCAGCTACTGAACTTAACTAACACAGGTTTTAGCATAAAAAATAACACTACTGTTGTGGCAAAGCTTAATCATCTATTGTATATGGATCTTTTAAAACTATTAGCTTCCACTTGAAGCCACCTGAATCAGATGCTGAAAACAGTAGAAAATGTCTCTAATGATATTAGTATGCACTTTGGTCTTGACAGGTGCCGTGTCTTAAATATAATTAAAGGAAAGGTTCAGCACGGCTGATTCGATATGCAAAACGGCCAGAACGTCGAGGCCATGGGTAAAAATGATATGTATAAATACCTCGGAATAAAGCCAGCGCGGAAGTTTGACCATAAGCAATTGAAAACTGAGATAACTACTGAGTTTATACGAAGGATAGTAAAAATTTGTTCAAGCCACTAAACACCTATGCATGTTCCGCGCTTAGCAACTCATTTAGTATTGTTAAGTGGACAAAAACGGATATAGAAAATATTCAGCGAAAAGTACGAACACACCTCTAAAACACTATCCTTGAAGTGCATTAGAAAGAACGACATTACCGCGGTATTTAGGAGCACGAGGACTTATGGATATAAGTGAGCAACTAGAAAAACAAATTACTAATTTAAGAACTTATTTTTAGGTGCAGGCTGAGACATCTACTCTACATCGCGCGATTTGTGCAGTAGATGATACAACACCGATCAAACTCAGGGAACCAGAAATGCGCATAAACCATCTTACTAAGGACGAAAAAATGCGCACCAGGATGGGTAAACCTCTGCACGTGCGACATCCTAATAAGGTCAGTTAAGACCATGTCGACAATATAGCGCCGAACTATTGGCTGACATGAGGAAAAATGTTCCCTGAAACAGAAGGTTCATTACTCGCCATTCAGGATCAGGTTATATCAACCAAAAATTACCTAAAATATATCGTCAAAGACCCTCAGGTCCAAAATGATAAATGCCGATATGGATGTCAAGCTCAAGAAACCATTCAACAGTAGGAAAGATCCTTCATCAAGAGATGGCAATCAAACTGGGACTTCTTCAAACCGAGCATCTTCCTTATTATCAATACGTCCCTGACAGAATGTTTGAAAATGACAACTACAAGCTATACTGGAACCGCACTGTGCTCACAGACCAACCAGTGGCGCTCATACTAGTTAATAAACTTACTAGGAAAACAACACTTATTGATGTGGCGATACCCAACACCAATAATTTACGTGTTAAATACAACGAAAAGATCGCCAAGTACAGAGATCTAGAAATATAAATCATGAGACAATGGAGAATGGAAAGTACCCAGACAGTACCCATTATTCTATCTACTACTGGTGTTATTCCCAAAAACCTCCTAGAGAACATGAAACAGCTGGGTCTAAATGAACATCTCTACAAGACCATACAGAAAGCTGTATTACTCTCAACGTAATAAAATATAAATATAAAAACTCGCACAGGTAAATAAAATGGATATATAAATTGGATAATATAAATAAATAAAGTTAATAAGATTGTATAACAGTTATTCCAGATTTCAGCGCACCGTATTGGTTAAAAAAAAACACAGGATAAAATCGACAGAAATATTTTATTAATTCTCTGAATAATGTAAACATATGAAAGATTTTATTCAAAAACATAAAGAAAAAGTTAAGAATTATAACAATGTAGAATTTAACTTTATAAAGGTAACAATAAGTTGCAATGATAACAATGTAGGTTTCTAACTTTATTTCGTACCCTATATAACTGATTTTTAATCAAAAATTTTTCTAATTCTACTTACACATATATACAAAGGCGATCTGATGTCGGTTAGCTCGATTGTTTATTTTGTAGATTATTAAGTGGGATTTAATTCATTTATATAAGTGGCACCTTTAAGTCTTATTGGTGGACAATACTTCACGGTATATTAAGTCTATGTTGTAAAATTATTCAATAGACATATGTATTAATATTCCTATTCTATTCTGATAAAAGTTAGTTTTCTTGTGGAAAATGACATATATATATTTTTTAAACTTAGTATTAACTTTATCTTAAAAATATCAATCATAAATGTTTTCGTCAAATATATAAAATATAATAAATTTGTGCTATGAAGATGGTTTTGGTTTTTTTAAGTGTCAGATTAAAATATCTTGAAGTAAGTATTAATTTTTACGATTTTGGATTAAATATATATAATACCCTAGTCCACTAATCCAAATATTTAGAATTAACCAAGCTGTGGGATACATTCCCAAAGCTTTGAGAAGAGCGAGGGTGGCATTTATTCCTAAACCAGAAAAACAGATTATAACTTAGCAAAATTATATTATAGACCAGTGAGTCTGTCTTCATAATATTGAAAACTATAGAAAAAATCTTGAATGAATACATCAAGAAAAAAATCTTAATAAAAACCCATTGAGTTCACACCAGAAAGAAGTCGCTCTTGCTGCATTTTTACACATCGAAGGTTCATTTGATAATACCTACTTCTATTCCTTATAGTGTATCTGATGAATAGTGTGCTGATGAAGAAGACTCTGAGATAGCGCGCATGCAAGTTTATTATTCAGATTCTTCAGAGCAGATTAATATCCACAGATACGTATGAAGGTGCTATAAACCTGAGGGCAACTAAGTGGGTGCCCTCTAGGAGGAATATTGTCACCAACATTACACAAAAATAGTAGTTGATTGCCTGATTCATGTGCTTAGTAGCCAAGAAATCTGGGGGCAGAGTTTACCAAACAATATTCTAATAGTAACTAAATACCTACGGGAAAATTTCCCAGTACTGTTGCGGACCGGATGCGATATACCCTTCATTACATTGAGAATTGATGTCTGAAAGAGCACCTCTCTGAAGTCTCGTATCTAGGGAAACCCTGGATTCGAAACTCAATTTTAGCACTCATATTAACAATATAACCAACATATATACGCAACTTTTCTGAAAGTGCAGACGAGTTGTAGGTAAAACCTGGGGGTTGAAACCAAAGGTAATCTGTTGGGTATACACATCAATGTTACGACCGACAGATACACGTCACCAACATGTGTTGGCAATTTTTCTATGATGGATACTTAGCTTTAGTCGAGTGCGATATTTCAATTTGTTTTGTTCAAAAATGGATAATGAAACAGTATTAACTCTTCCGTTAATCAAATAGAAGGAGTATGACAATTACTTAATACGATTATCACTAAAGAAAAATAGACGAAAAAAGCACGAGTTATTTGTAAACAGAAATATAGAAGATTATCTTAACTTACGACTGTACCACTTTTGCAATAACGATACCAAATTTACTGAATATTTTCTGGTGTTAAAGGAACAATTTACACGTGTGCTGAAATTAATTAAAAACGATATAACCAGCCAACGATCAAAAAGATACTGAAATCTCATTTTTCCTGCAAAAATTTAGGTGTAAGAGTAAGGTAATATATTTAGTATTTTTCGTTATTTAATTTCATATTACAAAACAAGTTATACACATGTAAAATTCGAATCATCAGTTGATGGCATCGTAGTTGAAACATACTGAGTCTATGGTGTAAAAGGAATTGATTCATCGAAAGTTACTGAACTTGCAGCATAATGGGTCGATACTGTCATACCACCCGAATTATTGGATGACGTTGGTGCTGCAGCATCTTGTGATATACTAAGATAGAACTGTTTACAGTCGTACACAATGCTCGAAAACAACTAAAAACGCTGCGTCCAACGTCGTAGTCGCGTACAGCAGTTACACGCTGCGTTTGGCGTATAATAAAGGTAAGCGCGCATTTGACCGAATCGGTCGGCAAATGAACACACAGCTACAGCCCGTTATTAAATGCCTTAACGCGCACTAATGCCTTATATTTAATGGAAGATGAATCTAAAAATTATTATTGTTAGTTTGTTGCGCGAGGAAGAGGAACAACAAAATAAACTTCTGAAAAGGAAGCATATTAAATGGATACATGAAAATTGTAAAAAGCGAAACACGGAGAGTGAATTTGCTACTTTATTTCCTGATTTAATCGATCATCAAGACAAATTATATCAATACTTTAGAATGAGACATGAAAAATATCAAAATATACCTACTATAAAATATATTTACTCCAGAATAGAATAGAATAGAATAGAAAATATTCCATTCCGAGTTTTCGGCACATTTCGATTTGAATCCATGTATTTTGTTTCCATAAAGTGAGCACAGAACTCTGAGATAGCGCGTGTAGATCGTCGTGGTGCGTTTCGTGGCGGGCCGGTCTGGACAAGTGCGCGCTTACCTTAAGAGACCGTATTCATTATTTATTATATAAAACATAGATACATACGCGACGTATGGAGTTATTCTATATGCGGTGTCGCATACGTTGATTTTAAATAATTAGCCGACCAAAAGTCAAATTTCAAAAGTGACGTTAAAAATTCAAGAAGCATATTACTTATAAGAAGGCAAATGATGGTTTGTGTTAACATTCCTCTCCTATCCTATCCTATCCTCCTCCTCCTATCCTATCCTCTCTCCAGAACTGTCAGTGACGTTTTGTTCTCTAGACTCAGTAGTCAGCTTTTTAAAAATTTTGATATTTTATGATATTCACTTTATTTTTTAAAGTGATTACGATGTAGTCGAATAATTCAGGATATTAGAATTAATCTTTCTTGAAATATTTACAGAATGTTTACTGTTATTTTATACTATTTTTAGAAAATTAAAAGTAAGCAGTTTTGACATTTCTCTTGAATTTTTATGTTAATAAGACATTTAGTTATATTCTTCTCTCCTCTCGGGGAATACTGTTTAATATTTAGTACACTGCATATATTGGCTAATTAACGACGTCAAATTCAGCTGCAGATAGCTCCAGATACTGATCTAATCTAGGTTTTTGTTAATTGTACTATATTGGATGACGTCACAAAAAAGTACTTAATTGCTTTAATTCTAATAAGTTAAGATTTTCTTTGTTTCAGCTACATCTGGTGCCTCTGGTATAAAAATAGTGGCCCGTAAATATCTTTATTACTAAATAAATCTACCAGATTTAACTAATGTAGATGACAAACTGAAATATTTGGAAAATCACTTATTGATCTGTTATGGTGACACCTGATAATTTAACCAGTTTAAAGCAAAGATTTGCATATTTTAAAATGGCGATGAAAGGGAAATAGTTAAAGGCCCACCGCAAATGGTTAGAAGACTCCAGTGAAAGAACGAAAAGAAGAAAAACATAAGGAATACGTTCTTTGCTTGATGATGAATGAATGCTTCAAAAATACTAAAAGATATCACACAGTCTCCAATTCGTGCAGATAAGAAATTAGATAAAGAAGACTCTGCTCTTACACCTTTGCAAGCCCTAGCAATGCTTGTTGAAGCCGATTTAACTAAGCAACAATATGACATTAGAAATACAAATGAATTTTATCTATGCTACGACCCTATTGTTGAAGAAAAAAACAATGCTACCCATCCACAGATTGCATACAAGTCCTTTACAAAAAGTTATCAACAACGCTTATCAATGGCGTTAGAAGAAATCCTCTGTTGTCTAACTGATAATAAAAAAAATTTATTATAAATTAGCCAAGTTACTTGACTTTGTTTTCCGGCTGGAATTTTTGAATTTGAGATGCGCCCTAAAGTGAAGTATAAGATGTTTTTTAAACGTTAACTTTGTTAGAATAACAGCTCTGTGCCAGTGTATTTTGTAAAATCTTTTATTTTTATCTCTACACCTTGGTGTTAATAAGTTTTTTTACGTACAATGTAACGGGTTTTTCTAGTGCTTCGCAGTAGTTTTTATCCATTTTTTTTTTCACCTTTAAAAGTAAACTTTTTCTTATGGTTATACATGAATTCGGCTACATATGAACATTT
Organism: Diabrotica undecimpunctata; assembly: GCF_040954645.1. NCBI lineage: Eukaryota > Metazoa > Arthropoda > Insecta > Coleoptera > Chrysomelidae > Diabrotica > Diabrotica undecimpunctata. Next base: position 16,124 of record NW_027312565.1, on the reverse strand, counting down.
AAGCTAATATTTCAACTTTAATATTTTGACCACGGATACTAAGAGAAGTGTGTGAGAAGTGAAGAGTGTGTTTGTTTTACACCTTAACTTTCTTCACTCACCATTCGTAAGTTATTTTTCCATGTTTTTTTACTACCTACTATTCTTACCTACCACCTTTGTATTCTTTTAGATTAAAACTGAGGAAGCTTGTAAATAAAATAAGCGAAACGTCTTCAAATATAGGAATGGAACTGTGATTTCCTTTTATTATTTCTCCTTTGACCGATATCCTCGTGACCAAAAGATTTATTTTTTTGGAGCTTACTTATTGTATATATATATATATACAGGGTGGTCCTTAAGTAATTGTACAAACAGAAACCGTAGATTCTGCACTTTAAAATATTACGATTTAAGCCAGCTTGCTTTAATAAATGTTGATATTAAGAAAGATACAGGATGTTAAAGTGGAAATTTAAAATTTTATTTTTCGCTATAACTTTTACGTTTGTAAATATTTTTGGACACAAATTTACAGTTGGATGCTTTTGAGTAGGATAAACTATAATTTTATACTTACTTTAATGTAACTAACAGAGGGCGCCACATATGCCACATGTGTGGCATAATTTTGCGCTTAACTTTTTTGCTCTTTAAGTAAGCTCTATTTTGTGTTAAAAAATATTAAAGATACATTATTTTTACAAAGAAAAGGTATACTTGTTAGTAACCTGAAAATTCAACCGTTTTCGAGATAAATGCATTTTATAAGTCAGCTGCACAATAATTCTTAGTTTGATATTTGTGCGGTAAAGCACTGAATACCTGTAGATAAGCATAATTTATAGTTTATTCTTATTAAAACAACTTAAAGATGATAATGTAATATCACAAAATGCTTTGTTATATGTGCTAAATGTCTTATTGAAGAAAATATATTTAATCTTCTTCTTTAGGTGCCGTGTCCGTATTCAGACGTTCGCCGTCATCATTTTTACAATTTCCCTTTCCTATCGCTTTTTAAGTTTCTATAATGGCGTTGTATTACTTTTTCTCTATTGTAAAATGCTAAAAAACCCAAAATATGTGGTTTATGCAAGATGGTACACAACCACATTCTAGAGAGAAGGCAGTTAGAACATACTTAAATACATCTTTTCGTTGGATTGGTCGTGATAGTCATATTTCTTGGCAATGTGGTGAGATATTGATTTAATTATTTAATTCATAAAAAATCCGAAAAGAATACTTATTATTAATAAGGTAAATTGTTTACCCATTTTTATTAGGACAAATAGAAACTAGAGCACAGGTATTATAGCACAGGTATAGAATAACACAAATGTGTCCTGTTTCATAATACTTTTGCTACAAATCTAACCTGAAAGACTCAGCATTTTTACAAAAACATCATCGTTGCCCTAATAACCGATATTGTTATAAATATAGTAAACACACAGGCAATTTAGTTCAGCATACTATTAGTTCGTTAGTAAATCACAATAGTCCATAAATAAGTAATATCATCGATATATTCATCCATTATACATTATAGCCACCACGTAGCCCCGAATTTAATCTGCTTGATTTTGGTGTATGGGGCGCATTAAAAACAACGTGTCTATAATAATCCCATAAACATTAGCAACCAACTATGGAAAGAAATAAATACTGCAGCAGTTTCTTTAGAACCAATGATGCTATTTAATATGAGACGATCTTTTATGGAATATATTGATAAATGAATAAAAGAAAATGGTGGATATATCGAACACTTACTTTGACAAAAAGTTGTGTTATTTAGTTTAACTATTTTTTAATTTGGTTTGTAAACAAATGTTTTGATTATGACTTTAATTTAACATAAAACGTAAAATGTTTGATGTAAAATCCTATTATTCTCTTATTTTGTCAAATCCTATTATTAATTATCCTGCTGATATATTTATTTTATTTAATATTTCGTTAACTATTTACTTTAGTTAAAGGTATTTTATACCAAAATTCAGAAGTATTAATGTTTTTGTCTATTTTTTCTTCGTTGCCTGGAGTAATTGCCTTAGATCAGAATTATGCAGCTGATTTTTAAAATGCGATTATCTCGAAAACTGTTGAGTTTCGAAGTTATTAACAAGTATACCTTTTTTTTGTTAAAATAATGTATCTTTAATATTTTTTATTCCAAATACAGGTAACCTAAAGAGTAAAAAAGTTAAGTGCAAATTTATACCACATATGTGGCATAAGTGGCGCCCTCTATCAGTTACATCAAAGTGTGCGTCAAATTATAATTCCCCATATTTAAAAGTACCCAGTTGTAAATTTTTATACATAAATGTTTACAAATATAAAAGTTATAGCGAAAAATTAAATTTTAATTTTGCACTTTAACACGCTGTATTTTTCTTAATATCAACATTTTATTAAGGCAATTTGGCTTAAATCGTAATATTTTAAAGTGTAGAATCTACTGTTTTCTTTTTGTACAATTACTTAAGGACCACCCTGTATATATATATATATATATATATATATATATATATATATATATATATATATATATATATATTTATGTATATATAAAATTCTCGCACTCGCTGACGATATAGTTATAGTGGGCAGAAGTATGAGAGACATACCTTTGAGAAAGTCAAAGAATTTATATATCTTGGATCGCTAGTAAACGCAACCAACACGACAAGCGACGAAATAAAAAAAACGCATAGCAATAGCAAACAGAACTCACAAACTCTGAGATAGCGCGTAGATGGGCTGGACACATTGCTAGGATCTCAGATCACGAATATACGAGAGATTTATCATTTTCAAAACTAGTGGGCACAAGAAGTAGAGTATGACCACGAAGGAGATAGATTGAAGACGGAAGAAGACTACATATTCTAAGGGTCAGAAGATGGAGAGAAGTTACCAGGAATCGACAGGAGTGGCGACTTATTTGTGAACAGGTCAAGATCCACAACGATTGTCGAGCCACTTAGGATTTGTTTGGCCTTATAAAGTTTGATGTTATACTTTACATAAAAGAGTTCATGGAAAAAGGAGCGTTTAAAGTGATACTAGGGAAGGCCTACAACTATATCTAGAGAAATTGAGTCCAAAATTTTAGCTAAAGTGAAGAACATGTAAAAAAATGGGGATTGGTCTTTCAAAAAAGAAACTTCTGTTACCTATTGGGCAGTACTTAAAAAAATTATTTAAAAACTCCCAAGGATTCAGTATCTGAGGATGTACATTTTGCAAAATTTAAACGTCAATACGGACTTTCGCAGAAAAGCCGCAAGCAGTCGATGATGCTCGAAAAAGAAGTGTGGTTTCCTTTGTGATTGATGATTACTTTAGTATGTTAAAATAATTTACTTTAGATATTCCACTTGAACGAATTTATAACATCATCGAGACAAGCTTCTGCCTTCATCCGAGCAGAGTAAAGTAGTTGGAGAAAAAGAAAAGCGGCACACAGAGTTAAGGTCGTGGCATATTATCATGCACGTTGCGTTTCCAGCACGTAGCGTTTACTTTCCGAAAAATATAATTTAAATGGTTTTAAACTCACACTGTCCGGAACGTATCGTATCAGACATCTAACGTTTCCGTTCAGTATATTCGAAAACAATATTTTGCTGATGCCGACGGCTACGTAACGTATGATAATGTGAATTAGATGTCCGTCGTTTCCCATCGATGTTATTTAGGTATTTGTTTGATTTTGATACAGAGTATTTAAAAAAATAATTTTTGAGGCTATTTTGTCATTTTATGTATGTGTTTTTTATTGCTTTGTGACAATTAATCACGGAAGTGATAAACAATTAGGACTTTTTACGGAAGTGATACCTTTTCTTTTTAAAATACTTTTTGGTTTGATATGTATGGCTTCGTTAAATGTAGCATTTTTGTTTCAAACTGAATCCTATTCATTCTAAAATATCCATAATATTTTTCATCGTCATCAATTAATTCTTTGTATAAAGTCCAGTATTCACCTTCCTTCTTCCTTTCTCTTAGCATTGGATGTACTTCAAACCTTTTTTTACTATAGTTTTTCTTTCTTCATCGTTCACTGCTGGACAGGAAACGCTACGTGCCGGAAACTATACGTGCACGATAATATGCCGCGACCTATACTGCAGAACCAGATAAAAAGAAAATGTTTCTGTTTTATTTAATGTTAATGCTGCGGGCCAAAAATGGTCTCCACTACTTACTTTTAAAGGTAAAATCTCTGAGGGTTCTGGCTACCAGAAACTAAGGGTTAATACTCTAGAATGTCCTATGCTATTACATCAAATTAATGGATGGAAGGCGATGCATTTAAAAATTATTTTCAACAAACCTTTTTAAATGCTATTTCAAAAGATAGCCCAATAGTTCTCATCGATGATGGATACTCATTACATGTAACAATTAGCCTGATAAAAATAGCTGTGCAAGAGAAAATAATTATACTAGAACTAACCTTCATACTAGTGATTTTCTTCAACCCATGGACCTAGTGGTATTTAAACCATTAAATCCTAAAAATGACGAACATGTAATGCAGTAAGAACGAAAAAACAATGGAGTTAAAATGCCCAAATCTTTATTTGCTACCACAAATTTTGAAGTATGGCAAGAGTAAGATGAAGCAATTATTTTAAGTAGATTTCACAAACGCCAGAGTTTATCCCTTTTGCGTTCAGGTAATCTTAGCAGATAAATTTGAACCTGCGGCTTTTAAAAGATTTCAATTACATCATCAAAAAGGGCATCCATTCCTTTAACCAATAGAAGCCAATAAAAAAACCTAAGAAGAAATTATTGTCAATAATTGGGACACTAGTAGTGATGAAGAAAATATTGAACTTTCTGATTCAGAGTCCGCAGCTTTTGAATGGACTCTGAGATAGCGCGTAGAGGAAGAAATTAATCGGAATGCAGTTCCAGATGATTTTCTTATCAAAATTCCACTTGTCGGTAATATTAATATGTTCGTCATTACGTTGCAAAAGTCATGCAATGTTTTGCTAACGAAGTTGAAGTCGGCTGTCTTCGAAATTCTTTAAAAGATGAAAGCAAATTTTAGGTTGCTTCTGTTCCGTATATTACAATAGCACTTACGGATCAGATTGTACTTGTTTTGCCAAAACCAACGTACATCTCATCACAGACAAAAAGACAGCAGTCTCACATGTCGTTCGTTTTCGTATTATACGAATATAATTTTCAGTAAAACTTTATTTGATGATATATAAATTTGAACAATTACTTAGCACTATTGCATATTGTGATGAGTTGAACTTGATACATAATTATATTTTTTCCTTGCATGTTTGAATTTAAATTTTTAATTTTAGTGGTTCCACTTACTCCGGTGTACCTTATAAATAAAAACCTGTATATTTTTTGTTCATTTTAAATTTTGAATTTGGTTTTTTTAATGAAAAATACATGCCAATTTTTAAAAAAACAATATTTTTCTTTGATTTGTACAATTTTTAGTAGACATATGTTGTAAAATAATTTTGGCCGCGTAAATCCATTTATATTATTAAATCGGTGACGTGGTCGGCGTATGACGTTTACTGTTGTAAGATGGAGACCAACGCTTTTTAGATGTGTGTCTGTTGTCTATTCATTTCTACAACTTCCAAATATATCCACAAGGAAAATAAATTCCTGCAGCTGGCTGTATACCATGTATCACAAAAAAGAGGTTTAAATCTTTGTATGTAGGTATATTTAACAAACCCTTAAAAGGGCTACATCAAAAAAACAAACGTTTTCGGAATAATAATTCATCATCAGGTTAAAAAGCAGGTTAACATGCCTGAGCTACCAAAATATTAGGGTACAACCCTTTACAAAAATTAAAGTTACCAAAAAATGTAAATGTTGTTGTTTAAAAGTGAATGATGTTTAATATTACCAGTTACCAGAGTTACCAGCTGATGTCCGTTTGAAGAGGTTTACCCTCCGGATGCTGGTACTCACGTGAGGCATGGGTTATGTGTTGCCTGAAGTTAAATCTAATAAATATTAAACATCATTCACTTTTAAACAACAACATGTACATTTTTTGGTAACTTTAATTTTTGTAAAGGGTTGTACCCTAATATTTTGGTGGCTCAGTCATGTTAACCTGCTTTTTAACCTGATGATGGAATTATATTCCGAAAACGTTTGTTGTTTTGATGTAGCCCTTTTAAGGGTTTGTTAAATATACCTACATACAAAGATTTAAACCTCTTTTTCCAAATATATGTTTTAACAAGTAGTTAACTGGAATTTTTTTGATAAAATATTTACATCTTTAATACTACAATTATTTTAGTTTTTTAAACCTATATCAAAAAATACTATTATGTAAATTCTCCAATGTTTTTTGAGATGTAGATATACATATAATATTAAATTAGACTGATATATTTATTTAAGTGTATTAGAGTATGGTTACTCGTAAAATAACTCTTAAAATGAATTAAATCCGACTTAATTTGAAACTTAGTTCCAATCTAGGGCATCTAACACTTCGTAACAATAATTGTTCGAATTCATGACGAAGTACTGACGACATATTTCTTGTTCTATAGGTAAATAAAAACGACCACAGAAAATATCTTCAAATATGGTGGAGTACTACTAAATTTAAGAAATTTTTGAAAGGCATTTGGCGAATCAGGAGATTGGTGATCGTCCTGCAAAAAATATAATAAATAAGTAATATTAGTCATAATAAAATATAAACAATTTGCAAAAAAGTTTTATATTTAAATAAAACAGACATTTTAAAGCAAACTTGTGCAATCGTAAATGAGTTTCAAATTCAGCGTTTTTTAGGCATACATATTTCAAATACTTATATTTGTTGCCAAAACTCAAAATTTCATATTAAAGGTTTTGGAATTCCATAGTGACAGGTCAATGGAAATGATGGAAATCTGATAACACAGGGATTCAAAGTGACTAAAGGACTAAGACAAGGATGCTGTAGATCCCCAACATTATTCAAAATTACCTCGAAGCAGCACTCAACAAATGGAAGAAAAAATGAAAGAGGTTAGTCTTTGTATGTGGGTATATTTTATTTTATAAAAACCCTTAAAAGGGCAACATTACAAGCACGAACGTTTTCGAAACAAACTGTTCCATCATCAGGTTAAAATACCTAAAATAAGTATAAACCATTTAATTACAAGCAAACGTGGTTTAAAATTTTGACTAAGGTTAAAAAACAATAAAATGGTTATACTTACAGGTTACCATGCCTGAGCCACCAAAATATTTGGGTAAAAACCCTTTAAAATGAAAAATGTTACCAAAGATTGTACATGATGTTGATAATATTATATGATGTTTAATATTTTAATTAGATTTTACTTCAGGTAACATACACCCATGCTTAAGTGAGTTCCAGTGTCCGGAGAGTAAACCTCTTCAAACGGACTACGGCTGGCAACTGATTGATAAAATGCCCATGAACGGTGTCAAAAACAAAATGTCAATGAACCATGAAACAGTGTCAGTTAAACATTATATTAATACAGCCAAAAGATTAAAAAAACTTTGATGATGTTAAAATGATAACAGCAATCCAGGTGTTGGGATTTAAAAATTTTTCTATAATCATTTAATATTGGATATAAAAGATGTAAATTACTGGTGTTGTTGAAGGTCATGTTTAAGAGGATGACGTATGCATTAGGCAGCTTATGTTACTCTTTATCGTATGGAGTGTGGTCTAAAAGGTGTAATTTGTGAAGAATTAGCTGAAATATATGGAAATGTCCTTTTATGTTGCTTACATCTAGGACAAGGAAAAATAAATAGTATATATTTGTAGCTAATGTAAGACTTCGTATGTAGATGAAATTGTTTAATACTGCTAGTATCGTAAAAATTTTTTATTTATAATATAAGTGAGTCCAATAGATTGAGAAAAGGGATTGAAAATCTTCCGGCTGAAGGAATTAAAGTTATAATATATGTGATTAAATTTAAAATTTTTGGAAAGACTGAGATCCTCAGAGACCTGGCAGGAATAAAAGTAAATGGAATGACTAAAGAATAAAGGAGAGTGGGTTAAAGGGAAATGAATGAGTTAATCAACAAAATTAGAGATGATAGAGGTCCTTCATGCTTAAAGCATCTAGCACCCTGAACAAAATATATTTTGGTTATATTAAATTCGATACATATAACCAATACAACCAAATATATAACAATATAACCAAAATATATTTTGTTCAGGGTGCTAGATGCTTTAAGCATGAAGGACCTCTATCATCTCTAATTTTGTTGATTAACTCATTCATTTCCCTTTAACCCACTCTCCTTTATCTTTAGTCATTCCATTTACTTTTATTCCTGCCAGGTCTCTGAGGATCTGAGTCTTTCCAAAAATTTTTAAATTTAATCACATATATTATAACTTTAATTCCTTCAGCCGGAAGATTTTCAATCCCTTTTCTCAATCTATTGGACTCACTTATATTATAAATAAAAAAATTTTACGATACTAGCAGTATTAAACAATTTCATCTACATACGAAGTCTTACATTAGCTACAAATATATACTATTTATTTTTCCTTGTCCTAGATGTAAGCAACATAAAAGGACAATTCCATATATTTCAGCTAATTCTTCACAAATTACACCTTTTAGACCACACTCCATACGATAAAGAGTAACATAAGCTGCCTAATGCATACGTCATCCTCTTAAACATGACCTTCAACAACACCAGTAATTTACATCTTTTATATCCAATATTAAATAATTATAGAAAAATTTTTAAATCCCAACACCTGGATTGCTGTTATCATTTTAACATCATCAAAGTTTTTTTAATCTTTTGGCTGTAGTAATATAATGTTTAACTAACACTGTTTCATGGTTCATTGACATTTTGTTTTTGACACCGTTCATGGGCATTTTTATCAATCAGTTGCCAGCCGTAGTCCGTTTGAAGACGTTTACTCTCCGGACACTGGAACTCACTTAAGCATGGGTGTATGTTACCTGAAGTAAAATCTAATTAAAATATTAAACATCATATAATATTATCAACATCATGTACAATCTTTGGTAACATTTTTCATTTTAAAGGGTTTTTACCCAAATATTTTGGTGGCTCAGGCATGGTAACCTGTAAGTATAACCATTTTATTGTTTTTTAACCTTAGTCAAAATTTTAAACCACGTTTGCTGTAATTAAATGGTTTTATACTTATTTTAGGTATTTTAACCTGATGATGGAACAGTTGTTCCGAAAATGTTCGTGCTTGTAATGTTGCCCTTTTAAGGGTTTTTATAAAATAAAATATACCCACATACAAAGACTAACCTCTTTTGTTATACGTGGTATACAGCCAGCTACAGGAATTATTTTCCTTGTGGATTTTGGAAGAAAAAATGTACGAATATGGGCATACCACTGATAGACTTAACTTTGTACACTCTGTGTTTTGCGGATGACCAGGTCATCATCGCACAGGACTCTGAAGACCTTAGTTACATGATGCGAAAACTATTAGAAGAGTTTACAGAGTGGGGTTTGGAAGTGAATATGGAAAAAACAGAGTACATGAGTATCGGAGGAGATCAACATAACCTTCTCGTAGAGAAAAATCAAGAGATCAAACTATGTGATGACTACAAATACCTAGGAGTAAAGATCACTCAGGACGGAAAATTATATGCAGCCATTAAGGAACGAAATACACAGGGAAGAAAAGCATAGCCTTACTGAACAGCGTACTGTGGGATAAAAACATCTTTAAAGAAAATAAAAGAAGAATATACAACACCATAATAAAATGCCATGCCACCATGCTTAGAGCAACAGAAATGGACTTCTGGCGCCGCTCGGCGGGAATCTCCAGACGCGACAGAATAACAAACGAGAGAGTCCGAGAAATCATGGGGTTACACATAATATTGTTGATGACATCAAAACGACACAAACTCAGATGGTACGGACACGTAAGGAGAATGCCGGAGAATAGAATACCAAGACAAATTCTTGAATGGCAACCAAGAGGTAGGCGGAGACCAGGAAGGCCTAGAAGAAGTTGGAGAGAAGGAGTTGATAAAGAAATCAGAGAAAGAGAACTGGAGAACGATCTATGGAACGATAGAATGAGATGGAGATTGGAAATTGGAAGACGTCGAAGAACGTTGTAAACCGACATTATATATATACAATGAAAATGATACATTTTATTGTGATGGCGCAGTGTGGCACTACTCTTTGATGGCGCAATGTGGCAAAGTCCACGAGACCAAATCAACTTTTTATCTAAAATCTACTGTGCGTTAATCTTCCCCCGGTAGTTATTTTTTTTTGTCTGGATACGTTGAGAACTTGAGTTACCGTAACCAACAACCTACCCGGTTCTGAACAGGCAAGTTTTAAACATTATTAAGATCTATCCAAACATAGGTCATCCACTCAATGCACAGACCAAACTGGAAGACTAGTAGTTGATAATAATAATTATGACGAGTCTGGGTCATAATTTCCATGAGTTTCTAGTAAACTTTTCATTTGCATCTGAAGACGAATACATACATAGTAATATTATTCTAAATAAAAAATTATATTTTACAGTTTATTTCTATATTATTACATTATTTTAAATCGTTTTTACCTGGGACACAACGCTAGATCTATTACTGGATAATCCTAAATCACTTGTGAATGGCGTACGCAGGGTAGGTTCGGTTCCACTAGCTTCGTGTGGATCAATACTTGTGCTGAGGTCCACTGAAGAATCACTAAAAGATGCAATTGTTTAGTCTACAAATACTACGTTTAATGCTTTTCTATTTTTTTTTTTGGAAAAAATGCTAGTACCACTATCTAAAGCTCACTGATCCAAAATATTAACGCACCCAAGGTATATAAATAATTTATAACTATATAATCATAATATAATCTATAGAGTGGAAAAGCCGAAGGTAATAAATTCGATAAAAAAATAAATGGGTGCGCGTTAAAAACACCGAATATTTCCAAATCGGTGGACAGGAGGCAAGGATTGATGGAATGGCCAGCATGATCTCCTGATTTGACTCCATTAGACTTCTTCTTATGAGGATATGTTAAAATTTTGTATATATTGTAAACTAAACTTCTCTAATTATGTAGATGACTTAATTAGACGAACCACGCTGGCGATTAGATCAGTGACGCATAGATGTGGAACTCTGAGATAGCGCGACACAGTCTACCACCCGGTGCTGATACGGATGCCGCGCCCAGGCTCAACAATATTTCTTTTTTTGGTTGTAAACTTAAATGAATACTAAACAAAATACAAGAAAAAATTAATGGTGAACTTCAAAATGCAAAATAAAAATGTACCTAATAACATTCAAACAGGTAACATGAGGTAGGTCAAATACCTTTACTATTGAAAAGCTTGTTTTCTTGCTTTTACTAAAGCGAAGTTTTCAATATAATTTATATTTAATTCATTTACCAGGTCCTCGTATAATGGATAAAACTGCTAAGGAGTTTAAACTTTCTTGGAAAATTGCATTTTTTTAAGTACGTCTTTGCCCTGTTTAGTGTCGAAAGAAAGCGTTCGCCACTTGCATTTGCGACCATTATGGAGAAAAAAAAAATACGCAGGCAAATATTACGTTTGGAAATGAAGATATTAATTTATTTTCGTATAAAACCTGTACCTATTCTAAAGGAGTGTCTATTTTTAATTGGGGAAAAGACGTTAACAAATGCTTGAAATTAACACATCCTTGGGTTTCTGATCTGAAAATATCTTCATCTTCCGTAGTTTTTAGTTTAAAATAAAAATTCAAATGCTCTTGAATAATATTTATAACTATCAGATCGACGAATAATCTCCGACTTAAGATTGTCTATTAGAAAAACAACATTGTTTTCTCTTTTTTTCATTTTGCGATTAAACTTCAAATTCTTTTCATCCTGAAACAATTTTTGATAATTCTCTTCACAGCATAATTTTCGTTCCCCTGTTAAGAACATTCCTAACGACTCGCAGTGATCAAATCGATCACGTAGGAAATCAAAGTAATCTACTAAAGATGATAACAGATGAGCGGTTGTGCTTAATTTATATTTTCCTTTTGTACTGCTTTATTCACCTCATTGACCCTCTGTAAAATGTAAAGCCAGAATGATAAATTTATTCCGTTTTTCAACAAATCAAGTTTTTCCGATAGAGAAGCTTGATTCAACGTTAAGGTTAATGTGGTCGAATATGAATTTATTTATCGTAGCACTAGAACTAGGACCGGGTTGGGAAATATTTGTAGTGTCGTCTTCTTGATTTCCATCCGTTGTAAAAAATGCTGTCTTTTGGGTATACCTTTCAAATTTTAATTTGCCTTTCCTGCTTTCCTTGTTTTCTTTTGCGCCAGAAAGATTCAAGTTGTTTCCGCCTTCCATATTTTTCTATTGAACATTTATTATATTAATGTTTTATTTACAGATTATAATTACCTATACAGTTTCAAATACAGGGTGGTCCTTAAGTAATTGTACAAAAAGAAACAGTAGATTCTACACTTTAAAATATTACGATTTACAAATTGCTTTAATAAAATGTTGATATTAAGAAAGATACAGGATACAAGTGCAAAATTAAAATTTTATTTTTTCGCTATAACTTTCATGTTTGTCAACATTTATGTATAACAAATTTACAACTGGGGTACTATTAAATATGAGAAATTGTAATTTGATGCACACTTTGATGTAACTGATAGGGGGCGCCACTTATGCCACATATGTGGTATAAATTTGCACTTAACTTTTTGTGCTCTTTAAGTTAACTTGTATTTGCGATAAAAAATATTAAAGACACATTATTTTAACAAAAAAAGATATAGTTGTTAATAACCTAAAAACTCAACAGTTTTCGAGATAATAGCATTTTAAAAATCAGCTGCATAATTCTGATCTAAGGCAAGTACTCCAGGCAACGAAGAAAAAATAGAGAAAAACATTAATACTTCTGAATTTTGGTATAAAATACCTTTAACTAAAGTTAATATGTTAACGAAATATTAAATAAAATAGATATATCAGCATGATAATTAATAATAGGATTTGACAAAATAACAGAATAATAGGATTTTACATCAAACATTTTACATTTTATGTTAAATTAAAGTCATAACCAAAACATTTTGTTTACAGACCAAATTAATAAATAGTTAAACTAAATAACATAACTTTTTGTCAAAGTAAGTGTTCGATATGTTCACCATTTTCTTTAATTCATTTGTCAATATATTCCATAAAAGATAGTCTCATATTAAATAGCATCATTGGTTCTAAAGAAACTGCTGCAGTATTTATTTCTTCCTATAGTTGGTTGCGAATGTTTATGGGATTCTTATAGACACGTTGTTTTAATGCGCCCCATACACCAAAATTAAGCGGATTAAATTCGGAGCTACGTGGTGGCTATAATGGATAATGGATGAATATATTATTTTTGATACATATCCAAATCTTATGGTCTATTATGGAACTACATCTTATTTGTCGCAAAAGTTAAATAATGTAATAAAATGTGATGTATCTCGTTCATTGGTTACTTATAACACACGGAAGAACCTATCGATGACATTACTTATTTATATGATTACGTTACAGCTTAAGGAGAGTAACTATAATTACATCTCGAACAAATGGACTATTATGAATTTACTAGCGAACTAATATTATGCTGAACTAAATTGCCTGTGTGGTTTACTATATTTATAACAATATCGGTTATTAGGACAACGATGATGTTTTTGTAAAAATGCTGAGTCTTTTAGGATAGATTTGTAGCAAAAGTATTATGAATAGGACACATATGTGTTATTCAATACCTGTTTCAATACCTGTTTGCTCTAGTTTCTATTTCTCCTAATAAAATGGGTAAACAATTTACATAATGAACAATAAGTATTCTTTTCGGATTTTTTATGAATTATATCAATATCTTACCACATTGCCAAGGAATATTACTACCGCGACCAATCCAACGTTCAGAAAAGTTGTATTTAAGTACGTTCTAACTGCCTTCTCTCTAGAATGTTGTAGTGTACTATCTTGTATAAACCACACATTTTGGGTTTTTAGCATTTTACAATAAAGAAAAAGTAATACAACGCCATTCAATAGAAACTTAAGAAGCGATAGCAAAGGGAAATTGTAAACATGATGACGGCCAACATCTGAATACTGACACGGCACCTAAAGAAGAAGATGAAATATCTTTTCTCCAATAAGACATTTAGCACCCATAACAAACCATTTTGTGATGTTACATTATCATCTTTGAGTTGTTTTAATAAGAATAAACTATGAATTATGCTTATCTACAGATATTCAGTGCTTTACCGCACAAATATCAAACTAAGAATTATTGTGCAGCTGACTTATAAAATGCATTTATCTCGAAAACGGTTGAATTTTCAGGTTACTAACAAGTATACCTTTTCTTTGTAAAAATAATTTATCTTTAATATTTTTTAACACAAATAGAGCTAACTTAAAGAGCAAAAAAGTTAAGTGCAAAATTTATGCCACACATGTGGTATATGTGGCGCCCTCTATTACTTACATTAAAGTAAGTATAATAAATTATAATTTTATCTACTCAAAAGCACCCAACTGTAAATTTTTGTCCAAAAATATTTACAAACCTAAAAGTTAAGCGAAAAATAAAATTTTAAATTTTCACTTTAACACCCTGTATCTTTCTTAATATCAACATTTCATTAAAGCAAGTTGGCTTACATTGTAATATTTTAAAGTGCAGAACTATGGTTTCTGTTTGTACAATTACTTAAGGACCACCCTGTATAAGACAAACCTCTTACCGTAGTTTAGTTTTAGGTTTGTACGCGATACAAATGCTGTGTTACAATTTTGCGGTGTTCGCACACTATTCTTAAACGCTGTAAAATGATAATGACACACAATATCGAATTTAATTTTAATTTTATTTCATTTAAAATCACAAATTATTAAATCTTTTATGAAGTTCATTCTAGTGATAAAGTTTTCGAAAATAAAAAAAAATTCGTTAAAATTTGGGTGCATTAATTTCTTGGGAGTGCTTATAAATTAGTCTACATAATGCGATAATAAATTCCATAAAATATTTTGGGGGAAAGGCACTTTTGGAAGCAATCCTAATAATAAACCTCTAAAAACTGTAAATGCACATTCCTTTCAGTTAATAAAGAAAGAATACTACTAATAAAAAATTAGTGATATTGTTGTATGTATCATTAAATGGAGAAAAAATTTAAATAATAATGATAGTGCCTGAGATAAATTTAAAGTTTTTAAATCAAACGAGATACTATTGACTAATAACAATGCGTTCAGAAATATGAAGACTTACTTATTAAGTGAAGCATCTACGACCTATAAAAGGATATAAAATAACTAAAACCCAATGAACAAAAAAACAAAAGAAAAAAGAATTCAAATTCACTAAGGTAGGAGATATAAAAAATATGTGAATTAAGATTTTAAGAGTTTGTATCTGAAAAGTAACGTTAGATACAAATAAATTTTTTTACTTTTAAAGTACCGATTTTCACGAAATAAATTTCAAGTTTAAGATACCGAATATTAATAGTAAATAATAAACTGTATTGAGATAATTGGGCACTTACCTAATAATACTTCTACAATCTGAAACAGCGACATCAAGCTTACATCCTATCTGAACAATCCGGAGCAGTTTTATCTTCTTCTGGATTTTCATCTTCCAGTAGTGGAAGTTCATCTTCTTGAACTTGTTCCTGAACTGCTTCTTGGGATTCCTTTGTTCGTCTTTCTTTGTCTTTAGCGCTTCATCTCGTGACATTCGCATTTACATTCATCAGGATTAACGTAATTGTTACAACGACACTTTCTTGTAACCACGCTTTCTGGTACTTCAATATAACTCCTAGAAGGAAGAGTTTGTATCCTTTTTGGAGTTTTTTCTTTTTTTCCGGAATATCTTCGAAGTTAATCCAGCTCTTTTGAATTCCTTTAGGTGGCAAAGGAGGTGGAGTCTCGCTTGGAGTTGATCTTGTTATACCCTTTACAGCAAATTCAAACCAATTTTGTATTTGAATCCACTCTGAGATAGCGCG
>NW_027312564.1:0-28223 GCF_040954645.1 Diabrotica undecimpunctata | reverse complement strand
CGCGCTATCTCAGAGTCCCCTTTACCTCGTGTTCTACATTCTACTTAACCTATATCTTTCTAAAAACTAAATCTTCTTCTTTTTATATTATTAGTGTTTATATAATATACCTACTCTCTAATAAAGATTTTAACGTAGAGTCGATATACATATTTTAATATATTTAATTTTAAGATTGTGTTTTAATCGTTACTGAAGCGCTTATGGCAGGACGGGCGCTCGAGCTGCGGCGTGTATAAGAGAGAAAAACGAGATCTATGACACCATGTTTGCTGTTTGAATTCTTATTGTACCAAGTGCGCCCGCCTAGGTTTTTAGATCATTATGAACAAAAAAGATCTGTTGTAAGTTTTCTCTAAAGTTATAAATAATTTTAAAACTGAAAAAAACGCATAATTACGATTTTCAATTTTAAATTTAAGTCCAAGCCTTTTTCTATTAGCTCCTGATAAAAATTCTAAGCTTATTTTATTTTAAAACATTGTTTTTAATTGTTGATGAAAAAAAACGCAGAATGACGATTTTCAAGGCTCAAAAATATAAGTAAAAAATATTATTTTCGAAATTATTAAGTGCCTAAATTTAAGTTCAAGACTTCTTCTATCCGCTCCCGATGAAAATTCTGGGCTTATTTTACTTTAAAGCATTTTTAAATTTTTAAATTTTTTGTCATTTGTACAATGTGAATTCAAAACCAGCAAAAATTTTTACCATAGATCTTGTTTTGCTTTCTTATACACACCGCAGTCCGAGCGCCTGTCCTGTCATAAGCGTTTCACTAATGATTTAAAACATGTTTTAAAATTAAATAAGCCCAAAACACTTATAGGCAAATAATAGAACAAGATTTAAATTGAATTTAGGTCCGCGGTGAATTCAAAATATATTTTTTTGTTATGTTTTGAGCCATGAAAATCGTAATCGTAACTTTTCGCCTGGGCGACCTCTTGAACCTTGTTTTTGGGTATCTCATGAAAGTGAATATGCAAAAAAATCTCATGGGAATTTTCCGAGCGAACCCGAGCTTTTCGCCCAGTCTTTTAGTAGAATACCAGCTTTCTATAAGTCATTGTTTTCATGCTGTAGAGATTTAAACAGGAAGTAGACTGATTATTTCAAACAATGATGAAAAAGACAAAGTACTATAAAATTGTAATTTTTCAAATACAGTAATTATATTTTTACATTCATCAAGTTCGTCTCTTTTAGTAGTATTTCATTTACGTTTTCATTATTAGTAAATATTTTTTTATAGCCGATAAAAGCAACTTACCCTTGAAGGACCATCCAGTAGGACATACTTTCTTGACAGTAATTTTATATTTTTCCGATTTATCGTTACTTAACATTGATCAGCGTTTTGTACTATTAGCAAAAAAATATATACTTTTTTCAAATTATCAAAAAAATTGACACTTCAGAAAAGCGTTTCATCACGGCACCATTCAAAATTAAATTTAACCCTATATTGCATGAATGTTACAAATGCGAACTAAAACTCTTTTTTTCATTGTGTATGGCTTTAATTATGAACATAAATGTTCACTAATAAATTTTCGAGTCGGCGCCCCTTTTTTTGGAAAATACGGAATGTGTACTGTAAGCAACAATATGCAATTAAACTACATTTAATGAAATAAAAATTAATTATGTGAAAAACTTTATTCGGTATGAAAATTCTTAAAACAATTAGAAGTTGTAGTAAAACAAAGAAAATATTTTACACTTTTGGAATTGAACTTTTGGGAGTTCCTTTACAATTAAGATATTTGAATCTTCCTTTCTTTACAAAATATATGGGCCAATGACCCATTCCATCTTTTCTAACCTCTGCTCAGGAAATGGGTGCTGTTGCATGGTATTTCCTTTTCTTTTCCTCATATGCTGTGGATGCATTTGAACTAGATGCCCTCTTTTAGAACCATTTACTTTATTTTTTATACACAGAGTTTGTGCAATTTCTGCCTTGAATTACATAGGGGTGATTGTTCCCTTTTTTGGTATTTTTAAAGCAGTGCAGTCTCTTCTATATAAAAGCCATGCTTGAACAACCATAATATTAATAAAGTGATAAAAGAATTTGTGGTACCACTTTTTGGACCTAATTGATATTCGGTATAGAGCAATAAGCGAGTCGAGCAAATCAACGCCTCGCGCTATCTCAGAGTATAAGAGGATAGATGATGGACAATCAATTTCAATATATTGCTTAGATATACGATCGCACCTCTTCTTTTTGCCATATGGATAAGCTCCTGCGTATGAGCTTAGAATTGTAACGCCTTTATTGTCATACCACTTCACAACAATCAGGGGAGTACCATTGATAATAGTTTTCTGTTCCTGAAATTATCCACGCCCTTGTTTTTTCACGTCTTTGTCACAACCAGCGAGTCTATGTTGCCTTACAGTCCCTACACATTGTATACCATTTTTTGCTAATTCTAATTGCAAGTTGCAATTGCAATTGCAATTGAACCAATTGTCAAAGTATAATTTGTGATTCTGGTGTTTTGGGATAATCTCTGATAACCTGAGGACTACATTACCAGCTGAATCAATATCGGTTAGAGTATAAGGTTCTTTTTCAGTATATATTTCGAATTTATACATCAAACCAGACGTATCAGATAAAACAAAAATTTTGTACCCCCATTTTTTCGGTTTTTTTTGGGTTATACTGTTTTAGACTGCTTCTTCCTTTGAAAAGAACAATTTGTTCATCTATTGACAAGAACTCTTCAAGGGTAATTGTAGAACATACTTCATTTACTTTAGTGATCAATGGTCTTATTTTGTATAATTTGTCATAATCTGGAGACTCTTTAGATGGTTGTTTAGTATTGTCGCTCATATGTAAATTTTTTTTAAAGCATCAAATCGATTCACAGACATTACATCGGCTACTTGGGTAATCCTCGTTTTTGGATTCCAAAATATTCGTTGTCGTGGTAGTTTATATAATATAGACATGTAGCATGGCATACCAATAAATTACTCAATTTCATTTTTTGTTACACCAAGTGGCTTATTTGGACTTTGTTAAACACTATACAAATTTGACTGCTCTATTAGAGTTCCAATCAACTCTTCATCAAAAAATTTAGTAAAGTATTCTATTGGTTGTTTTATTTCGTGTGACATAGGTATATTACCTTTCCACTTGGGAATAGGTAATGCAATTTTTGTTTTGCAAACCTTCCATTGGTAGGCTACTTTTATTTTTTTGGCTTTAGGTTTGGAAGAATCATCCACCTCATCATCAGATGTCTTATCAGAGACAATATCATCATCCTCGTGAGTATTTTCTTCCCTAAAAAAATTTAGATGTTAGAAATGTCACTCATGCGATGAGTCTAAAATATTTACTTACAGATGCATCAATATTGTCAGAAGGTAAATAACAGGGATCATCAATATCAGCGTCATTATCCTCTAATTCGCTGTCATCAGAATCATCTGGCACTGGTCTTATAACAACATTTGCATTTCTGCTACTTCGATTTCCATAGAATCGATTTGCTCTAACTTCAGATAGTTCCATGACTCAATTGCATAAAATTGCCTCAAAGCAACACCTGTTTACAACTTAATTTGTGATTTTTATTTTATATTTACAATTATAAAACTACTAGGAACTTCCCTCACAAAAACTTATTACATAAAGTAACCAATTTTACGTTTAAAAGTAGTATACAACAGGAAAACAAGTTGAAAGATCTTCTACCTTTCGCTTATAACACACGACTGGCCATGCCCGGGTATCTCTTATGGGAGTGACAGTCCTCTGAAATTTGTATTTCCTAAGGACACCAGAGGGCGTAGCCACTTCATAGCAAAGCTTCGTGACTGCGCAATACCGCAACCAACAAAACAAAAAACAAGTACGCCATTTTTATTGTGGTTTCGACACAGTGTTTCGAGTTGTATTATTTGCGATTAAATAATTGTTTGCTTTTTTGCCATCATATTTAAATAATTACGGTTTTTAACTGTTGCGTTAATGGTTGTAATAATTACAATAAGGATGCTTAAATGCATATTTTTCCAAAAGATAGGGCGGTAAGTAGAAAATGCTGATATAAGATTTTATTTATTTTTTAATAATTGCCTTAAAATGTCCGATGTTGTCCCAAACTTCTTTCTTTCACGTTATGATGTGTATTAGAATTGTTGCCGATATAGAATTAGGTAAAAGTTTTTTAGGAATTAAAATTATCGCCATTAAAAATGTGGCAATTCTTCAATGTTTCAAGAACTTTTTCTACAAAACTTTTGTTTATTTGTCCTTTTGTAAAGCACCTCTAGAAATATACTATGTAACATTATTTCACAGAAAATATTAAAAACAAACTATTTATTTTTTAGCTTTATGATATTTGGATTAACAAAATTGGCAGAGAAGACTTGCACAATTCATTTTGGACCAGAAGCCCGCTATGTTGGATTGAGATATAAGTCCACCTTGAAATGTGATGCTATTCCTTCTCTGTTTCTGTGTTGTAATTTATAGAAACTACAGAATAGCCACTGTTTAACCAACTACATTTAAATACATGTAATTAATGTTTATATAAAAACGTAAAAAAGAAAATAAAGTAGAAAAAGAACCAACGTTTGTTTTATTTTTGTAATCAAACCCTCAATATTAATCTTTATATTTGAAGAATTACGAGAAGATTTTTTAAAAAGATGTTGCTTTCCTAAGGCCGCCAGATGGCGCATTGTCCAGAAATAACCTACACAGTTTCCTATCTATTCAGTAATATATATTCTTTATCTATGCGACTGGCAACGCCCGAGAACTTTAGGTGCGAAAACTTGACTTGACGTAATGACGTAGGAGTTTGCGCGATTACTTAGATAGAATGTGTTTTTTAGTACGCAATATGCAGTTTTAATTCACTTAATAAATTAAAGGCTAGTTTTCTAACGGAAATTAATTCCGGTGTTGCCTTAAAGCTACGGTATGTAATATAGGGTTAATGTATGTGCCACACAATGCATTTAAGCTGAGTTTGACGCATATTTTTTTATAAGTGCTTGTAATCCTCCATATGCACCCGATATAACGTACCTATGCTCCGCCGT
The DNA here is from genome assembly GCF_040954645.1 of Diabrotica undecimpunctata. Taxonomy (NCBI): domain Eukaryota; kingdom Metazoa; phylum Arthropoda; class Insecta; order Coleoptera; family Chrysomelidae; genus Diabrotica; species Diabrotica undecimpunctata. Next base: position 23,132 of record NW_027312564.1, on the reverse strand, counting down.
AATAATGCCATAACCTACATTTGAATAAATCAATTCCATATTCTGTGACAGTATTTAAAATACGAATTTTAAGCCGTCTGTACTACCTGCAATCATCTACTGATATAAACCCCAAAAACGACTCACAGATTTTGATTTCTTTGGGTACACACTCATTGTTTTTTACTATTGACACGTATCGAAAAACTAGAGAAAGTTGGTCAGCTTTTGACAAGTTTTGAGTTGTATACATGATCGCCATAAATGGAGCTTTTATAATTTCTGAGACAGTTGTTTCCCTAACGTGTAGTCTAGGTTCCAGGCGACATACTGTATCACTCATACATAACAGGCTACAATTTTCAGGATAGCTTCATAAGACCTCGATCCCCAAATATCTCTTGGGATACTTTCTGTACCGGGTGCTTTTTTGAAGTGATGTATCAAATTTATTAATAACCTATTGCTGTTTAATGAATAGAAAAGTCGACTTCGTGAAATATCCGAAAAAAATCTTGTCCGACAAAAATTTTGGTTCCATAAGGGAGTCCACCAAACTAAACATGCTAAAAAAACAACTTCAAAAAATTTAGTAATAACAATCTAATTTTCTCTGTATCGTTCAAAAATAACGTGAAAAATACTATTTTACATAGTCCGATAAAATGTACTCGCCGATTTTTCGTCCGACAGTGAAAATCGGCTTTTCCACGAGTCTGTGGAAATTTGTTAATAACGTTTTTTTTATGATTTTTAGTTTTTAAATGAAGAGTACAACTTAATGAATGAATTGTCCGACAAAAAAAAAATAGGGCCTTTTATCTAAAAATTAAAAAAAAAATATACAGTCAAGATTACTTTTTTGTAGAATGTGTGAGCATTAAAATTGTAGATATATCCTATTTATAAATAACAAGCTTATTTTCTCAACGCTGTTTTATAAAATCTCGTAGTATACAAATATAGAATTGACGGACAAGAATCTTTTTCCAATTTTTCAGTCTGAAACGTTTTGTCGTACCCTTCGCTGAAATTGTGTATAAATTTTTTTTTTTGTAAAACTTGCGATTTTATTTATTAATATCTTTGACATTACTATTTATGATGGATTTTACTTGCTACATACTTTAACAAGATTACCTCAAAAGTATGCAGCAATTTCTAAATACATTTTAAATTTCTACTTTTTGAAAGAAAAAAGTTCATATCATATTTAACAAATACAACTCATCAACTATTAAAGACCACGAACATCAGTTGAGACGAGAAGAGAGTAATATTCAATATGATGTCAGAAGAGAAAATATGCGCTCAAAAGATTTTGGCAAATTATTAAAAAATAGAAATTTTAAAGAAAAGTTTGTGGAATTTTTCATTGAAGACTGGTGCAACGACGAATTTGCTAAGATATGTGAAGGAAAAATATTAAAATTGAATTATGATAATTGTAACGTGTATGAAGTTTTCAACAATCGAATGAAGAGATCTGTAGATTATAATTCTTGTACACATGAAGAAGCAGAGACAAAGATTGTACACCATATTTGCCAGATGAACACGAACTACCGAGTGACAGTTCGTTGTACCGATTCTGACATTCCTATAATTATGTTATCCAATATGAAATTTTTAAAATCTAACGTGGAAGTAATTATAGATATGTCAACCAACAAAACAAAAGGAATATTTTAATATTAATGATATTTATCAAAATTATGGAGAACAAATGACACGAGCTCATGTATTTACTGGCAATGATTATATTATAACCCTGCATTTTATAGAAAAGGAAAGAAGAGACCATTTGATATTTTGAAGAAAAACGAGAGATACCAGGTAGCCTTCCTGATTATTTTACGAATCCCTCCATCTGAAATGAATACTTCAAACCCAACATTTAAAGTCATTGAAGAAATTATTTGTAAAGTTTTTTCCTTAAAAAGCAAATACGTCAACATGGGGCGAGTTGAGCTCTTCGAGAAGGCTTTTGGAAACAAAAATCACGATGAAATGGTAATAAAAGCTCAGTTAATAGGTCTCGATGAAGAGTTAAATAACAGTTCTGATGAAGAATGACAAAAAAAAAGTTTAATTATTTAATTATTTTTTACTGTATAGGTACATATGTTTATATATATATATTTATATTATTTTTACAATTTTTTTTAATAATTATACAAAATATAATATAAAATATCAAATACTTACTTAAATACCAGTAATCCTTGTTATACGCATAATTCTCAATAACGCGATTTAATAAATGCGAATTATTGCATTTCACGCGAAAAATGACTTATTTTTCATGGGGCGCTCTCGCACCATTTGATTTGTCCGCCAATAGTATTAAACATTAAATAATTATCTAAAAAATGAACTTTGTACTTAATATGGTGCTGTGAGTTTTCATAATCTGATATACATTGTGTGAAATGTCTTCTAAATGAAATATAGAAACACCGTTAACCAATGCCGAACAGTAGGGGAGACCGGGGAGAGTTCGGACACAGGGAGACATCGGACACATTTGAATTTCGCACATTTTTGAAGATGCACTGTTGTCATTTGGTAAACACAACCTTATTTGTACATAATTATAGGTTATGTATTGACAGCTGTGATTTCGGTCGTAGTCACAGAGTTATCTATTGTGAAGTGTTTTGTCGAGTTTTGTTCTAAAAATATCGGTGCAATCCAGAAGATATATTTTAAAATACATAGACTTACCACGTATAAAACTTTGGTGCTGTAATCTACTATACTTATTTCATTAATTTGCGTTTATGTTGTTGCAATATTTAGGTAAGTTTTTTTATAAACCCATTGTATTACCAATGTTTGCATTAGGGGAGAGTTCGGCCCCTGTGTGTCCGAAGTCTCCCTGATCTGTAGTTATTCTATTTTTCTCTTACAGCTCATAATGCCCCGTACATATACAAGGGTAACAGAACGACAATTTTCTGCAGACACTATGAAAAATGCCACATCAGAGGTGCTTGACGGCAAATTGAGCATTCGGAATAGCGCCAAAACCTACGGCGTTCCTAAATCTAGTCTTCTAGATTACATAAAGAAAGCTAGAGCTGTGGGTATAGACAACGTAACATTCTCTCCAAATTTCAAGCAATCTCAAGTGTTTACCGATATAATGGAAAAAATGCTTGAAAAATATTTATTAGATTGTTCTTCCATGTTTCATGGACTAACGCCTAAAGCTGCAAGACGTTTAGCTTTTGAATTTGCCAAGAAAAACCATGTTAAAATGCCTACTACATGGAGCGAAAATGAAGAAGCTGGAACAGACTGGTTTTCAGGTTTCATGAAACGTCATCCTGTACTATCTATTAGAACACCTGAAGCCACTAGTCTCGCTAGAATGACGAGTTTTAACAAAGTTACTGTTGAGACGTTTCAAAATAAATTAGAAGAAGTTTTACGTCGTCATTCTTTTGGATCTTCAGCGATTTTCAATTTAGATGAAGTGAGTCAATTAACAATTTTGTTTAGTTATTTTGATAATTAATATCACTTATTTTTTAGACTGGGGTTACTACAGTTCAGCGTGTACCTAAAATAATTGGAAGAAAAGGTCAACATCAAATAGGGCAGGTGACCTCACGTGAACGTGGAGAATTAGTTACACAAGTGGGCATAATTTCTGCTGATGGAAAAGCATTGCCTCCTATATGGGTATTCCCACGGCAACGTTTTGATGAAAACCGCATGATGAAAGGGGTTCCTCAAGTTGCTTTAGGATTAGTATCTCCTTCAGGATGGATGACAAGTGATAATTTTTTGAAAGTACTTAAACATGTTGTCAAAAATACACTCTGCTCTGATACTAATAAAATTTTACTAATCATGGATAACCACGAGTCCCATCTCTCAGTGGAGGGACTTGATTACTGCAAAGAAAATGGAATTACTGTTTTGACACTACCACCTCATACTTCTAATAAGTTACAACCTTTGGACCGAACAGTGTTTGGTCCTTTCAAAAAGTTTTTTAATGATGGTGCTAATTCCTGGATGTTGTCTAATCCTGGTCAGACACTTTCTATATATGACTTGCCTGCTATTTGTTCTTCTGCTTGGGACAGAGCTGCCAATCCAGTTAATATTAAAAGTGGTTTCAAGTGTACAGGTATTTGGCCTTTTGACAGGAATATATTCGGAGAAGAAGAGTTCTTATCTTCTTACGTGACAGATAGACCAATGCCTACTACAGAACCGGAACTCGGAAAAAGAGATTTTGATAGCTTGTCCAAACCGGGGCCAAGCAAAGTTTTAGTTTCTCCGAGTCACTCAACTTCTCCAAACATCATTTCTCCAGAAATGGTTAGACCGTTTCCCAAGGCGCCAGAACGTAAAACATCAAATAGAGGGAGGCCTAAGGGCAAATGTATCATTGCCACGGATACTCCAGAAAAAGACGAAATTGCCAACAGGAAACTAAAACGATCTGTTACAAGGAAAGTAAATCCTAAAAAAAGACAGAAAGTCACTAAAAAAATTGTTGAAACATCTTCTTCTTCTTCCTCTGAAGACATAATGAGCAATGAAAAATCCTCTGACTTCATAGAGCAAGATGACGAAGTGGATACAGAAGAAACAAATATTGCAAATGGTCAGTTTATAATTGCCAGAGTTTATGGAAAAACACCAGCTACATTTCGGCACTATGTTGCAGAAATTCAGGAAAAACAGATAAAAGGATACGACGTAAAATTTTATAAAAAACATGCCACTTCTAATCGGTTTATCTCCACTGAAGAAGATGCTTTTGTTATATTTGAAGACATAAAATGTATTTTACCGAAGCCCTTGAAAGATACACGTCAAAGATATGAAAATATGATCTATTTTAATACAGATTTAGAAGATTATTCATTGCATTAATTTTTTAATATCTAAACATGTCTATTTTTTTTAAATACATTTTTATAAGTAACATATGTTGTACTGTCCGAAGTCTCCCAGTACTGTCCGAAGTCTCCCAGTTCCTAGTCCGAAGTCTCCCCGTTTCTGGGGAGACTTCGGACAAATGACCCCCTGCAATATTTTTTTATTTTTGTTGTTAATTTATTGATTTGATATATTCTGCTCTTGATTGGTTATGCCTGAACCTTGGAAGCTTAAGTTAACTACTTTAAAAGGTAAATATATCAATACACTTTTCTAATAAAAATTAATTTTTAAAAATGGTCCGAACTCTCCCCGGTCTCCCCTATAATTTGTTTTGACAATCTGCTACAACCAACAGAAACGGCAATAGAGTTTATTCAAAATATTAGAATAACACAGCCATGGCTTAAAATTTTTTAAGCAGTCTTATTTAAGTAGGAATAATAATAAATTGAGAAAGCTCGCTTTTTTTTGTTGATTCTTAGGAAATGACCCTTGTAGTTTAAATAAATCGAATTTAACAATCATTTGTTGTTCGTATTTGGTGAGGCTGCTACCAAAATTTTCTAGATCTGACTAAGAGATACTAAGAAATCTCTTGACTCTTATTTGGATTTTCGGTGTGACATTTTTGAATTTTTGGAACCTCGCTGGATACAGAAAAATAAAAGAATACTCAGTATAAAATAAAATTCAACTTATAATAAAAATAAACTTTTTTTTATCATAGGATCACATTTACTTTACTGTAATGTGTCCAAGCCCTTCAATAAGTTACAGACGACACTGTATGCGAATTGCTATACTAGAAGATATAAACCTATTACTGACCATTGCAATTTAAATCACTTTGTGACTCTGGTTAATGGAAAATGAAGAAATTTTGGGCGTTTTCTTCAAAATTTATTTGTTTTTTTGTTTCATTTTTCTTTTCATATCTCCACTGAGATACCCTCATTTTCTTTTACTTATTTTTTTTTACAACTTCACAATATTCGAAGATATTGTGAATTTGTGACCCAATTTAGACATTATGAACCGAATGTACAAATTGAAATAAACTCTAATAAAGCAAAGTCGAAAAACACACTAATGACTCAGACTAAAAGGGTTGCACGGTAGAGTTTATTGCAAGGATTTAGACATTTTCTGTAATAAATCTATAAGGCATTCTCATTTCTTGGTATAGTAGTCCAAACCAAATCGAATAAGCATATTATGGCAGCAGTAAAATTATACTTTGTATTGCAATAAAGCAGGTCACAAAAGCGTCCAACAATTTATATTGCTATTGTAAAACCTTTAGAAGATTGACTATATGACCTACGCTAGCCTATAGCTACGCCCCTGAATCTTACATTATCCTTATCATCGACATTTATCATGTGTTGATTATAAAAGTCAAGTTTTCCTTAGTTAAATAACTTAGTATTATTTTTAATAGACATAAAGTAATGTCTTGGGTTTTCACAAACTGGTATAATATAAAAATAGCGAGTATATAAATTTTATTTAATATGGTTATTAACTCCGTTGGCATCTACCTACCTGGCTAATTACCACTGATAGGCATGAAAGACTATAAATATTTAAACAGGAAGCTTCACTTAGTAGTTTAGCAGAGCAGATTGTCTTCATTAAGTTTATTTTTTTTTTATTTGTAAATAAATAAATCCAATTGTTGAAAATTGTCATTTTTTATCAAATAATACAATGCGTAGAAAAAAATTATAGAACAATTTTTGTAAAAAAATAGGGAAAATGGTCCAAAAATGGTGTAAGTGACTTTGAAAAATCGTATTTGGATACTGTGAATCCTAAAGACTTTTACTAAACCTCATTTTGAAGACGAAGAGTAGAAGTTTTTTTCTGCAAAGCAATACCTATACCTGTACCCCAGTGGAAAAAAGTTGGTTGTATGAGACAAAACGCGCTATCTCAGAGTTTCCTGTTTTTTTGCTTGGTTTTTTGTAATTTTTATCAAAAAAAAATACTTTTGACTTTAAAAAGTGATATTTCGATAGCAAATTTAATTTTGAACAACTTTTCTGTAGATATATATGTACTAAAAGTGCATATGATTCATATTTTTGAGACGAAGCTTCTATACTGGCGTTGTATTACTTTTTTTCTATAGTAAAATGCTCAGGCGAGCCTTACAAGATGGTGTCGACACGGAACTATCGCCACAAGATGGTGTCGTCACTTTACTATTCTCCATAAATTCGTTTCTAGTCATCATGTATTTATTTTAAGCAGATTTAAATTAAAAACTGCATAAAAATAACTAACAAAATACAGACATTAAATGAAAAGTAAAAAATTAAAAATCGATTAAGATTCGATTCGCAACGATTGTCAAAATTTAAAAGTCATAAATAAATATCATCTCATTATTAACAATATTGAATCATCTGCTGAAATCTTTAACACATTTCTCGTTTTAAAATAATTTTATATAGATACAATTATTATTAATTCACTTTAAACACATTATTCACTTTATATAATTATTAAATTTAGTACCTACCAAATGATATTTATTTACATTTTATTATAATTTAATATTTGGTTTAAATTTGACAGGTCTGTTAAAAATAAACGACGTATGCTTTGTTAATATGTTAACAGGTAGCATTAGGAGCCAGCATAATAGTTCATTGAGTTATTTGAATATGATGACTTGTTTAAAATATACAATATAATATATAATAAAATATAAAGTTACGTTATTCAATTTTAAAAATAATATTTAAATTTTAAAAATAGAGAAAACATAGTATAAAGCTTCGCGCTAGACTATTGTACTGCCTACTGTAACTAACACTGTAAGGATACTATGAAAAACAATGTCATTTTTAACCGAAATTCTTGTTATCCGAAACGGCCTCCCCCCAATTATTTCGGTTAACGGAGGTTTTACTGTACTTCATCAACTTGTTTTCTGTTTAATCGAAAATAATTTAAATTACGAGACTCAGATAATTCAGCTGATAGTACAAATTCCCCATGACTATTTCTCTTTTTCATATAGTTGCCTTTCCAAAATGATTTTCTTCTCTTTGACATGGTGAATAATAAAACTGTTTCTTCAAATTCTGCGTCTGACTCTGATTCGGAACTGTCCAGAAATAACGCCATTATTAAAATTATAAAATTCTCTTTCTTTGTTCATATAATATATTTGATATTCACACCTCAAAATTTTCGAGAAGACTGCTTCCAAATAAGCGCTCACACTGCGTGACACGTATATTTTCTGACCTGTGTAACCTGCTCTGCACTGCGTCACCTGTATCACCTGCGTCCCAGTGTGCTGCTAGTTAACGTTGTATTATAGGATAGTTCGTATCTAAAATACAGTCGCAACCAAATTATTGTAGAATTTATTTTTGCATGTCATTATGAAGTCGTTTCTATTTGATAGGATTACTAACAAAAGCAGGTAGCAGTAGCATTGTGTTCATCTGTGACTGGATTATTTGTTAATGGTAGATACCTCTAAAAACTTAACGAAACCACTCAAATACAGATGACTTTGTAATAAGCTTAAGATAAGGTTTTCTGCAATAATGTGTTGGCAACTTATACATAACCAATAGTTTACGTTTTCTGTAGAATAAACCGTCCTCTCAGGCAGCGTTTGAAACCGGCGATTTTGAATATCAAGTTGCGCGCGTATTTAATAAAACTTTTTGTTTAAAAGTTTAAAGGAAAATAATGCAGCTTTCGTATGCAATTTTTGAATTTTGCTGCAAATGAAGTCAGTTTCTATAAAGCTGTTAAATAAATAAACGTTGTGCGCTTTGGTCATCTTTTATAATTCTCATGGGACATTGACATTGACAGCTCACTATTAAATTTTCATTGTTCGAGCCTAATCTCGAATACTCATAACATGAAATTTCTATTTTAAGTTTTGGCAACAAATATCAGGCATTTGAATTATGCTCAAAAAACGCTGAATTTAAACATTCACATTACAAACGATCTAAAACGTTTAAAACTCCTTTTTGACTCCTTAGTCCATGTACGTTTTTCAAAACAACACAACCTCATCTATAAATTCCACCTAATTACGTCTTCGGTAAAAGTTTCAATTGAACGTTTTTAGGCGTATTTCAAATGCCTTATATTTTTGTTATATGCCAAATAGTTTTGGTATATATACCAAAACCCAAAATCGAAATTTTGTGTTATAAGTTTTAAAGATTACGCTCTAATGATCAAAATTCTATAGCCACAGATTAATGGAAGTGATACATTTTATTGGTTTTATGAGAATCGAGATTGCGGTAAAATGCAAAAATTGGGTAAGAAAGATTGATTCCATCAGATGTCCATAGGATATTTATTTAACTGATATTCTAGGGTTCGAAATCGCTATACTTTCACTAGTTTGTTGCTGTAGCAGTGATATTAGTGTTATTCGGACTATAAACAGTTGAAACAAATTGTACCCAACCTTCTACTATCAGCTACAGTGCATTCAATTTGTAATGGTATTAGGATCTCTTTTATCGTTCAAATTGTACCAAAATCTCATTTAAGTCAGAATAAAGTAACTGATCTAAATTAGAAATATAATATTAATAGCAGATGCAAAACAAGACTTTATACCTAGTTCTAAGTCCTGAAAAAATTTCATAATTAACCATAATTAACTAGTCCGACTAGCTTGATGGTTAATGTGAGCAATTTTTTTACCTTAATAAATATCTTTCTCTGGGGTTCTAGTGAACTAGTGATATTTTAAATAGCCTTTCTCACTCTAATATCGATCTTACCTTCTTGCTGGTGAACCCTCTTTATACAAACAAGGCTCTGATGATCGAGTATAGGCGAAATAACTTTACATTACGAATTTAGAAAAGAAAATCCGGACTCACAATGACCTGAATCGTATCGTGGTCTATTGCAAAGTGCTCTCATAATCTTTAAAGATCATTCGCTTCCGCGCACACTTTCTCATTAACCCAAGTGGATGTTTATTTGACGAGCAATATCAGGCGGCATTCACGATCAAAAGGAGGCAACCAAAAATTATTATATACAAACCAGAAATGTTTATATTATCAATTCCAACGATGCAAAAGGATTGAAAAAATATTTCGGTGTTTTAATACATCCAAAAGAAAATAGAACTGCTACAATACACCACTGGAAACATTAACCACTTCAGTAAATTCAATACCTACTAACAGTATAACTACAGCCAGGATATACGTCTACGTCCAGGGTCTCCCCTACCCTCAATCTTGCCTTGTGGAATCAACTGTAGAAGTCGGTATTTATCATTACGCATGATGTGGCCGAAGTAAGCCAATTTTCTGTTTATAGATAACTCCGCATCCGCGAAGTTTACAGATAGGATAGGAGAGGATATAACTCTCCGCAGATGTTTGTAGATAGGACCGCATCACTACTCATAAAAGTGACTGCAGGCTTTATAATGATAGGTGTTCAGTAACTAACCATGTTTACACTCAAAATCACAGAATGAATTTTATAGATGATAAAATCCTTGAAAAAGAAACATCCTACACTTAAAGACTTTTTTTAGAAATGACTTACATCATAACAACCGATAAGGTGATTAACATAAAATCAGATTTTGAAATTTATTCCTTTCTGCTACTGCTAGAAAAAAAAATAACCAAGTTGGTATATTAGACTCTTCTGAATAATACCATCTTCTCTTATTGCATTTTTCTAAACACCAAATAAGAAAAATACAATCAATAATAGTTTATTTTATATATATAACAACCAATAACATAATAATAATAATTTGTCTTAAATTGATCTCAACATAATTTTCATATTTTAAATACAACTTTTCTCCTCGACCAAAAACTGTGTTCTCGAAAGAATTCCTCTCTATAGACATTAGACTCTAGATCGTTTTTTTATCTCATTGACCCTCTGCACAAAAAAAATAATCTTAGAAAGCTCGAACACATGGCAACACAGTACATTCATAAAAATTTTTATTTTATGATCTGGTCTCATAAAATCTGTTTAATTGAGAAAAATAAAACAATTTCCCTGTTATTTTTTGTTAATTTTTTTCGACCATTTTATTTACATATGATAAGATTTAACGGAATTTCCATTAATTAGATCGGATCGTTTCATTCATTTAAATTTTTTGAGCTCTGTGTGAACAGGAACTGGCTTGGAAATCCCCAGACACTGACACTTCTTTGAAATATTCTTCACGATTCTTTCTTTTATTTATATCAGTCATTACAGGATGAGCATGGCATTAATTTAAAACACCGTTTATGAACATCGAAACATTTATCAGGTGAAGGTTGACAAAATACTTATACGGGGAATATTTGTAATCTTTTCTTTTAATGGATCGTTTTTAAAGAATAAAGATAAAAAGATATATATATATATATATATATATATATATATATATATATATATATATACGAATAAAAACAAAGTTAAAAACGATCCATTAAAAGAAAAAATTACAAATATTCCCCGTATAAGTATTTTTTCAACCTTCACCTGATAAATGTTTCAATGTTCATAAACGGTGTTTTAAATTAAATTATATATATATATATATATATATATATATATATATATATATATATATATATATATATATATATATAGGAAAAGAAGTCTTTGCTGACAACGTTAGAAAAACGGAGCTTTGAGGTTTATTGGGATTTACAGTGAAATAAGTGTACTCTTTTAACTAAGTTTCAAGCTTTCGAAAATGTTTATTTTCATCATCAGGAAAAACTGAAATAAAGTGCTACTGTTAGTAAAGCATCCTCGAAATCTATTAAGAGTGTAAAGGTTGTAAAAAACTTACGTTATTGAGATTTGTCTTTCGTGGAAGTTCTACTCACAGGTGACAAATTCACGCACCACTCATTGATTGAGTCAATTATTAAAAAATATAAAAATTGTATGGTGTAAAAGACCAAACTTGACAAATTATTTTACTTTAACACATAAGAAAAAGACAATTACAACGATTTAAAAAGGCCACGTGTGCCGGCCAAATGTGGAGTGTTAGGTTAAGAATAGCTGTCATTCCTGGATATGGCAAATGATAGTACTTCTTCTTATTTTCTTTGTCTTATGTAGTACTAGTAATATTACACATTAAAATTTACCAAAGATTGTATTTAAGTTGAAAAACAATTTTGTATAATGAGAACTATAATAAATGACGAAACCTGGAAACTTTACAATGACTCAGTTGTTGAAACATTATTGGATTCTGAATGTGTATCCAAATATAATAGGTAGGAGTAAATAGTTCTTAACTGATTAATGTCACTCCTTTTGTTCATTGCGTTTGAATTTTGAGCAATGAATGCCATTTCTAAGAAAAGCCTTTTTTTCTAATTGGATTCAGTAGCTAAAACTTTGACTGATTCATAATTCATTATATGATGTTCTTTATTAACATGTTCTGCAAGGGCAGATCTTTCCGGATATAGTCTGCTGTCGCTACGATGACTGATTAAGCGACTACCTAGGCTGCGTGTGGTTTGTTCCACATATACCAAATTACAATTATTGCAAGGAATCTGGTAGAATACGTTGGAACAATCTTTGATATCACTTTTATCTTTAACCTTAGAATATATAAATCTTGCAGTTAATGAAGTTTTAAAGGCTATTTTTAAATTGGTGAAATCTTTAAAAAGTCTTGTCAGTCTGGGTGTAATGGCTTTTATGTATTTTAATGAAGTATATGAGCAATTGGTATTTTGTTCTCCGCTTGTGACAATAATTTACACCTCATCATTTTGGCGTACTATGTTCGGGGTCAAACTGAATAAAATCTTGGTGACTAGGTGTTTTGGGTATGAATTGTCGATGAAAAGGTTAGACAGGAATTTTAGGTTCTTCTAATGGAAAGAAGGATCACTGATCGCTATAATTCTAGCTTTCATTTGCTTAAACAAATTGATTTTTATTGAATGTCTATGATATGACCAATAGTTAAGGAACCGTCCAGAACTATGAGGTTTTCTATGCCAGTCGATAATTAGGGAGTTGTTCTGGGTTCTGATGAACCGGGTATCATTGACAATATAAAAATAGCAATAAAGAACATCAAAACTATTTCATCTTTATATTCCAAAACTAAATATCCTATAGACTAATTTAAAAAAACAAATGTAGAGTACAGCAGTAGTTGTACTCATTGTGAAGCTGAGTATGTTGGTGAGACCGGAAGAAATCTTTCAAATCGCATTATTTCTCACAAAAATAATTGCAGAATTAAAAAGCTATCTTGTGCTTTGGCAGAGCATGTAATTTTTAAAGACCATATTATGGATTTTGATAACATTAAAATTTTATGTAGTGAAAGTAATAAATTCAAAAGGACTTTTTTGGAAATGGTTTGTATTAGCAAAAGTGATAATAATTTAAACAAAAGATCAGAAATTCAAAATCTAAGCAAAATTTATAATTATATTGTTTCTTTATAATTTATATATGAAACTTGTAAAATATCACATTTTGATTTAATTTTCCATATATCTGTTACATTTTTTCAGACATCTATCCATTATGAATAAATCTTCTTCTTTTTTGTTACTAAACAAAAAATAATTTTTAAACAAAATTTAATTTTTGGCAATATAATTGTCAAAAATAAAAATTTTAAGTTGGCATTTATGACATTGAAGCTTATTTGTAATTGGTCGCTATTCTAACTTATTTATAAATTCAATTGTTTTTGTGTTAAGAAAATGTTTTCAAAATTATATTAAAATTTCAGAGAAACATTTATTAGATAAGGACATTTTTGTAGTAATTCTTTTTGAAATGTATTAGCAGCAATTTTATTAACCAAACTAATTTTATTTGGTGAGTTAAAATTTTTCTTTCTAGTTCAACTGTGTAAGATATTTTGTCTTTTTTAGCAGCTCTTGATAATAATTGTAAACACAATTAAAAGCTCGAGCTAATAAATAGTTAACCAATAGCCCCTTTTATTGACTCCAACCCATCCAAAACATTTATATATATTTATATATATATATATATATATATATATATATATATATATATATATATATATATATATATATTGTTATGTTTCTTCTTTCCCAAACAAAGAAAAATAAATAAAATATCCATCGGAATAAAATTTTAAGAAATCATTATAAACAAAAATGTATATATTAATTTAAGATAAGATTTAGTGTAGATAAGAATAGAAATTTGTTTGGCAAACGACCTGTTTCCGTTGCAAACAAAATTATCAAAAAACCTTTGTTTAGAATTAGAAGACATTTTACCTGCAAGTTAATAATCTTTTCATTGTTTGTATAGTCGAGTATTAAATGACCATATTTTAATCTTTTGAAATATGTATAAATGATGTATTGAAAAAAACCAATTTTAAAGTAAGCTATTTAGTTTTCTCTGAAACCGAAATTAGGCTTTTCCAAAATCATGATAAACACAATTTAAGCTTTTTGATTGGACGGTCGTTTTTAAAATGGGAATTTGGTGAGTCGATCATGAGAGAGGAGAAGTTAGTCATATTTTGGTCATCGAAAGGAAACAGTCGTGTGTCTCAAGATAGGGTGTGGTTCGTGAGTTTGGATACCGGCGTAACGAAAAGAAGTGAATAGTTTGAAGAAGGAGATAACAAGTAGATTAAAAGAGGTCCTTGTATCTACCGTGGGCATTTTATAAAGTATATGTGAAAGTATTCTTACGGCATCAAGTTGACAAAAGGAGGTCCTGGTGTCATAAATAAGTAGCGGAGTTTGGAGAAGTGAATCAGGTGTTTTTTGTGTAGTCTGCAGGAGGTTTGCAGAGACGTAAAGAAGGAGCCGAGGTGCCAAAAAGGGGAGATCACATCTTTGAGGAGACTGGACTTTTCTGGGTATGTTCCAACATACAACTCAAGAAGAAAATAAACTGTAAGTGTTTGTACAATTGAATTTAATATCTGTGAAGGATCGTTTCGACATCATGGTCATGAGCATTCAAATTTAAGAACTGAGGTTTTGTTAGGCTAATCAAAAGTTTAAAGTTTTGTGGTTTCTTTTTTCAAGTAAAGAAAATTTTAAGTAAAATTGGTTTTTCACGTAATATAAATGTATGTAGCTTTATAATCTTATTATCATAATAATTTGATTTATTTACTTGTATGCTGATTGATAAGATAACGACAGAATTTAATAATTGTTTTATTCGTTCATATAAAATAAAGAAACGTAAATCTTTGTAATATAATATATTTGTATTATTATCCTTTCTTCTCTACCCCGATAAAAGACAACTAGAAAATCTTTTGAATCCATCGAACACAGGTAATATAAGGATTATTTCACTTTTGATAACAGATAAGTTATAATTTTTTTATTGGCTCAATAAACTAAGTTTGAACTCAAAATAAACAATCATAACAATATATATATATATATATATATATATATATATATATATATATATATATATATATATATATATACATATATATATATTACCATGTATAAGAACACAAAAATCGCAAAGAAAACTTCATAACAGTAACAAATTGTAAGAAAAAATTAAATATATACTTATTAGTAGTATAAATGCTCAGACTGTAAACCCAATTGTGAACACAATTTGGCTTACGTTCTTTCTTAGATTCTTTATTCATCTTTTAGTTTTTTAGTGTTTTTACAAAGACAGTATTTTATCAAACTCAAACACTTTAACAACAACCATAGAATAACAATGATAACACTCGCTAAAAATAAATATATATCTAGAGAGGATGTTATAAAATAAGACATATGTCTAGAGGCTGGGTCCAAAATGTGAGTTCCATTATTCCTGATTGCAAACTCCACCCAAAACACTGCCCGTTCTAGTGGAGTTTGTGGTTGATCTTTTATAATTTGTGATAGTTTCTTCGCATTCTGAAGATATCTAAAATAGTATAATAATATTTATAAAAATGTTTAATGAATTAAAAAATTGATGTCTTATAAATTAGATAAAATGCATTTCAAATTAATACAATGTAGGATTTTAGCCTTTAAAATCAAACCATTGATATCAAAACTACCATGAACTTTAAATAAATTAAAATAAATGACTTAGTGTGGCTTATTCCTAATAAACATAGTAAATTGCAAAAGTAAAGTATCAGAAATATTATGAGAGTTACATGATGGTGCATGAGATCGATATTTTTGACATTACGAAGACGTTAAAAGAGATTCCAGAACGGTCCTATTGGGTAAACTGCAAAGAAAATGAAAAAAGTAAGTACCAAAATTGCACATTCTGTGCAGCAAGCAATAGTCCAATTGTGAAAAATAGAGCACCTTTGAAACAATATAATGTTGGCAGTCCAATGAAGAATGAAGCCGTTCTAAGTAACGGATTCTGGAAATACGTATAACCTAGTGGTAATGAATTATTTTTATAAAACGGGCTGAGGTATATGTAGTTTCAAAACAGGAGTCTTGTACAATATTCTGATATTGTAGATATTCTGATTATAAAATTTTTTAACCATTTTGTCGTTCTTTTAAAAATCGACTAGATCAAGGCAGACATTTCTAATCGGCACTTTTACAAAACGTCTGTCAATTAATTGGTAAGAGACCAAAACGACGCCTTTGCATCCTTAGTAAGAAAGAATTATCGAGAGAATGAATCTAGCAAATGGGCAAACATCTTTCTAAAGTTATATACGAACATCAAAGAGATTGGGACCAGTGCATTTATTTGTGACCTATCGATCGGATTTAAATGAAACCAATGGCTAGACCCCCGCTTTCAATGAAATATTACTATAATTCTCGATTCACGAATGAAGCTTCGAAGTAGATGATCTGGTCTTGCTATATAATCCACAAAGACGTTGCGGCCTTTTCCTTAAACTTCACATAATAAGAAAGTGGATATAAAACTAAAAAGAGGATCTTCTTTTCCTTCCTCTAGTGCTACAACCCCTTGCAGGTTTTGGCCTGTTCAACAATAATTGCATTATTGGTAACTGTTCTCCAATTATAAACTCCCATAATCCTTATATTATTTTCGATACTCTCTAATCAACGCTTTCTAATGCTGCCTCGTGGTTTATTTTCAGCTGGCCTTCATTCAGTGGTATTTTCTGTATTTCTTTTATTGCCCATTCAGAGCAAGTGACCAATTAACTCGATTAATAAAAAGAGAATCGAAAAAAAGATTAATGATGTAATGTACCAAATTAAGAAACTGCCAACAGGGAAACCAAATTTGTCTACATAAATAGGCTTGTTACATTTATCTGTTCCAATGATATAGAATGATATAGAAAAGGCAAGAACTCTGCAGCATCAAAACCTGTATAGTTGCTGATCGATTTTTAATAAATTTATCTTAAATTATGTAGATAGAAGAAAAAATATGCAGTTTCGGTATGACCATCTAAGTATCAATAAAAAGATCGTTTAACGGTTCTGTAAGATGTCTTCACAACTCATTTTGTCACTCAAGGCCTTAACATAACCAAAGGAATTTCTTCAGTATCTAACAAAATGTTCTTTCGCGTGGACGTGTTTGTAAAGAGCTGCATTTAGAAGAGATCCGCTGATCGTTGCTTCACCTGGTGACTAAGAGACATATCGCGCACATTTGCAGCTTTGAGACAAATTGTGTGTCAATATAACGTAAGTAAATTAGCTTTAGTAAAGATAGGCAATGGGTTAGAAAACCTAGATTGGAAGATTGTTAGAAGCTTAGATGAGGTGATTTCTCGAGAAACGCGTACAACTTATCAATTGTTGCTTTAATCCGAAGATATTGTGTCCTTTAGTGTGAAGAATAGTGCATTTAAAATTCTTTCCCCAACGATTGTACAGAGGTTTTATTTTCACCACCGACAAAATGTGCACTTAAATTATAATCAGGATGGTCAGAGCTAAGAAGGGGCAGTATGACGAAATATGCTGTCTATGTGAATAACTTCTGAGTAATCCATAAACATCGAGATTGTAGAGTAGTTTTCCATCTGAGTCAGTTTTATACTTAAGGTATGTCTTATTGCCACTCTGTGTTTGATTTCTTCGGCCTATTTTCATAATTAGGGTCTTTTTTGTTTAGTACAAGACCATATGCCTGTTCATCGTGTCCAGCTTGTTCATGGTTTGGACTAATTCCTTTGCTTAATAGGAGGTTGGGATATCGTTCGTATTTCTAAGGTTAGTGATTCTTAGTGCACCTATTATAATAAAATAGAATAATAATTATTATTGCATGTTTTTTTTATCCTTCCAATACGTTTTCCATAGTATATTCTCCATATGTTTTTTATAATATATTAATTTGAATGGGCGATAAAATGGTCTAGATGATTTTGAAAGAACGTTGGTTATGTTTTTAACAACATTTCAAAACTGTTTTTAAAAACAGTTTCTGAACAGTCCAAAAAGTTTTTAAGTAAAAAATTCGATGTTTTGGAATCAACATATTTTCCCAGATTTTAACATTAAATGTCAAAAACATTAATTTTAATTTTCTCCATTATCTGTCGGACATTTAAAATTTACTAATTCGTTTCTTTTTCAGATTGAACTCTGTTTGGTTATCAGATATCAACGCCAACAAGAAAGGTTTATATTGCTTGCATACAATATGAAATCGAGTAATATCCAGATCATCTAGAGATTCCAGAATAAAGTGTTCATGAACATAGTTGATGCTCCTTGGTACATCAGAATTGTCGACCTCTACAAGGACGCTGAGAATGAAGATGTAGATAATGTTATAAAGAAGATGGCAGGTAGTCACGAACAATGGCTCCATAGTCATGTAAACATCTAGGTCATCCAGCTACTCGATAATACTGGGTTAAAAAGAAGACGCAAATGAAGAAAATCATTTGAGTTAGTGTCAAGTGTGAAGTAGTGTAAAAGCAGAGCATAGGGCTGTGTTGTGTGTTGAGTGAGAGGACACCATAGGGTTATGCTCTTAGAATTATGTATGATTTAGTAATTTAAGTCAAAGAATAGATAATTGGTGACAAGGTTTCAGTGGTATTAACACAGCTTAGGTGTTTATTAATAATAAAAAAATTACCATTTACCATATTACAAAATCATGACACATAACACATAGATTGAATGAGTTTTAAATAATAAAGCCTTATATATTTTAGAATAAAAACAAAGTTAATAATATATTGTAAAAATAATAATTTAACGTCGAGCATTCAATTTAAATATTTCCGTCCTTATTATTTTAAACTTTTTAATTTTTACTTACTTAGGATTATGAAGAATTTCGTTAAATTTATCCAATAAGGTGGTTGCAGTCATTGTCACAAAATCTACTCGAACAGCAATTTCCTTGCTTTCCATTATGTTAATATTTAGATATTGGTCAGCAAAAAATGGTATTCCTACTACTGGGACGCCATTATACGCTGCTTCTGCTGTACTCAAAGCCCCACCGTGACTAATAAATAACTTTAAATTGGGATGCGCTAAAACAAACATATACGTATATATATATATATATATATATATATATATATATATATATATATATATATATTGTTATGATTTGTTTTTTTGTTTGAATGATGAGCAATGAGTATTTTTAATAATATAATATATAGGTTTTTTATCGCGGTTCTCAAAGAATTAGCTTGTAAGTACTTTTTTAAATTATCTTTATTATAACTATTATGAAACACACATATATATCTAACTTAGCCAATGTAAATTTAAAATAAACTATCTTTAAATTGATATTCTTATAAAACTAATTAAATTCTATAGACAATCTACAATTTAAACAAAACTATCTTCAAAATTGAAATTGTTATGACACTAACTAAATTATATTAACAAAATTTTGTACCTTTCTTTCACTGAATGCCTAAATGAACTGTTTTCGACTATATAGATTCTAATCACCACTGAATGTCTTCGTACTTCAGTTATCCTTGTTTTTTGTGAAATTACTTTTTCCAATTATCAGCTTCTACCAATTTAAGATATAGTTTTCTTCACCAGCATTTATACACCACCAACCAAACCAGCAAACAGCATTTATATTTATTCTTCTTTTCAATATACCAATATCCACTTATTATAAGTTGATTTATACTAATCTCCAACCATAATATAATTTAATTTCTTCCAATATACTTTTTTTAATCTTCAATAATTATTTGTGTATAATTATAAATGTACATTAAATTATATGCATAATTTTTAATCTTCATTTAACTCACTATATTAAACAATTGGACTATCTCCAACTAACTTTCATATTTCTTATAAAACTGCTTGACTGATTTACTAAAACTGTGAACAATTGACTTCACTAATTAATTGTGTCTATCTTCTACTAACTTTCATAATAAACTGCTTGACTTCTAACTAAAAACTTCCAAAAAACTGCCATCTTGAATAAAATCACGGGTATTTATATCTTTTTGATATTCTAGAACCATCTCGTAAGAGATCATGTTCCAATTTGTTCTATTTCATACTTGTATGAATTTTCTGGAACAAACCATTTCGCAAACATGGCCATCTCCGGAGATCCAGAGAATTCCATTCTTTTCTATTAATAATTTTGTTTACATTTAGGCTTTTCAGATCAGAATATATAATTAAATTAGTAACTAACACTCTAATTTAATAAAATACACATTTCAAACAATATATTATATAACCCCACTTTATATTCCCTTATGATTAATTTCTATCTGTCAAATTACTCCGAGAGTATTTTTGGTTGCCTATGCACATGGCTCACTTATATATATTTACAATATTAAAATACAACTTTTTACAATTATTATATGCTAATTTCTTAAAATGCCCTCACATAAATATATTTTTATAAAATTCTCTAGTATATAACTTATTTAAAATAATCAAATACTTTTTTATATCTAATATTATGTAGTATATAACTTATAAATTATTTTCTATAAACCCCAATCGTTACAATACCCCAAAAATAATATTTAAAATAAATAATTTACATATTATTTTTTTAAATATTAATTTTCTCTTCTTCTTCTTCAAGTGCCCTGTCCGTTGCGAACGTTGGCTATTAACATGGCAATTCTGATCTTATTTGCGGCGCTTCTGAATAGTTCGACCGATGTGAGCCCGAACCACTTCCTCAGATTTTGGAGCCACGAGTGTCTTCTCCTGCCTGGCCCTCGCTTACTGTCTATTTTTCCCTGGACAATCAATTGCAGTAGACGGTACTTATCGTGTCTCAATATGTGGCCTAGATATTCAAGCTTTCTTTGTTTAATTGTATTCACGATTTCTTTCTCCTTTCCGATTCTTTGGATTACCTCTGTGTTGGTGACATGTTCGGTCCAGGATATACGAAGAATGCGTCGGTACACCCACATTTCGAATGCTTCTAGTTTTCTCGTGAGCGTCTCCGTCAGCGTCCAGGCCTCCACACCATACAGTAAGATCGGAAAAATGTAGCATTTAACTAGTCGTAGTTTTAGGGGAAGAGACAAATCCCTGCTTATGAGGAGCTTTTTCATATTGCTAAATGCTGCTCTAGCTCGTTCTATTCTCGCCTTAATTTCTGTGGCCTGTTCCCATTTTGCATTTACGTTGGTGCCAAGGTACACATAAGATTCTACATGGTCAATTAGTATGTTACTTATCCGTAACTGTCGAGCAGGCTGTTGCTTCCTGCTTATCAGCATCCACTTTGTCTTCTTGAAGTTGAGGCTCAGGCCGTATTCCTCACTAACTAAATAAACTCTTTCCATTACCTGCTGTAATTCGTCTATGGTACTGGCAAGGATCACCGTGTCGTCGGCATATCTTATATTGTTTGTTAACTCGCCGTTTATTTTTATGCCCTCATTTGCATTTTCCATACATTTATTAAATATTTCTTCGGAATAAATATTGAATAGGAGTGGGGATAATATACAACCCTGACGGACACCTCTTTTGATCTGCACACTTTTAGTGAGTTCGTTGCCAATTTTTGCTCTTGCATTTTCTCTTTCAATTTTCTCATACCTTATTAAATTTAATAAATCAAATTTTTTTTTATTTATTTATTTAAAATGTGTTAAATACATCCCTGTTCGCTGTCTATGTCAAAACAGAGAATAACGGAGAACAGTTCGTCTATTCTATGGTCAAACTGTCATGTCAAATGGAGAATGGATTTTATCAGAGAATAAAATATAACCTTAATTAAAAATATAATCTATATTGTGTTCTGTTTATTTATAGACAAAATATAGGAATTATTTCCATTCAAAATAACTTCATCAATATAAATTGGTAAGTTTTTTTTTTACTTTATTATATTAGAAAGACATTTTTATAGCAATTATAGTATCAATTTTGTGTCTAACCCCAAATTATGATTTTTAGGGTACAAATTAATTTCCATATATACAAAATTCAACAAGTATGATGTCAAATTGATTCAAAATAATGAAATCTACCATCTATTTAACAAATCAAGTCTATTGAATAAAATGGATATATCAGTAAGTTATTAGTGTTATTATATTTGTGTTAAAGCTTAAAGTTCTTAAATTGTGTGGTGTTTTATATTCCTGAATGACTTGTGTCCGTTCTGGATCCATTTCGATTCCCTTAGTGTTAAGTTTATAACCTAGATATATGACTTCTTTTTGAAAAAATGTACATTTTTCTTGATTTATTTTTAGTCCAACTTTGTCTAATCTATTTATTATAGTTTTTAGGTGTTTCTCATGATCTTCAGCCGTTTTAGAAAAAATTAATATATCATCAATGTAGTGAATTACAAAATGTTCATATTGATCCAAAATATCATGAAGACATCTACATAGAACACTGCAAGATGATTGAGGCCCAACTGGTACTACTTTGAATTGATATACTACTCTATCTATCTGAAATCCTGTATACTGTCTACTTTTTCTTTCTAGAGGTATTAACCAGAAACTATGCTGTAAATCGATTTTAGTGAAAAATGACATTCCTGTAATTCTTCCTAATATTCCATCTATACTCATTGGTGCTTCAAATTGCTTTTCAGTAATCTTGTTAATATTCCTTGCATCCAAACATAACCTGATTTCACCTGATCTTTTTCGTACTACTACTATGGGGTTAATAAAACGTGTGTCTGCCTTCTCAATGATCCCATCTTCTAACATATTATTAATTGTTTTGTTTACTTCTTCTCTGTATTTATATGGTATTGGGTATGATTTTGTTTTAAAATCTTTTTCTTACTCTGAGATAGCGCGT
>NW_027312563.1:0-28233 GCF_040954645.1 Diabrotica undecimpunctata | reverse complement strand
ACGCGCTATCTCAGAGTCTTGGAAATATTCACACCAATATATACGCAAAAAATTTGATACCCCATTTTTTATGGTTCTAAAACAATTTTACTTACACTCAGATTCCTTAGACCATTTCCAACCATGTCTCTCCATCATTTGAAGAAAGAAGACCAACTCTTCTTCGGGGTTATCAAAATGTTTCTTATTGTCTCGATATCGACAATAATGCCTGTAATTATTCTTAATCTTATTTCTGTAGATATTTTTTACAAAAGTTGAATATGTAAAATGTGTGAAAATAAGAGTATAATATTATTTAATGGAATAACAGTAAATCTTAGTGGATATAACAAAGATTTAATGCGACAATATACACAAACTTCAATAAATAATAATAATAATAATAAATAAATAAATAAATAAAAGTGGCTATAGCTAGTACCAGAGTGGCATTTTTGTCAAAATTATTAGACAATTGTTACATATGATCAGTACTAGTATACAGTTATCAAACTACTATAAATACATCATTGATGGTTTCTTCTATAAATTTTGATAGCAAAATCTTTTGATTTATACATTAATATCATCATCATCATCATGTGCAGCTTTATCAACCGTTTCCAATTACGGTGCAGCCTCCCTTATTTCAATGTTATTCTATGTTCTTATTATTATTCGACGATGTCTTATTCGTTGTTCTAATAATTTGCGCTCATTTGCGCCCATATTTTTCTATCTTGTGCTATTCGAGACACGTTGTTCCTGTTAACTTTCTTATATCATAATCCCATCTGATATTCGGGCGCCTCTTTGGTCTCTTAGCGTTCCTGGGGTACCACATAGTTGTTCTAGTGGTCCATCTGTTATCTGTTCTCCTTGCCATATGTCCTGCCCATTGCCATTTCAGGGATTTTATTCTTTGGATTACATCAGTCACCTGGGTTTGCCTCCGTATCCATTCAATTCTTTTACGATCCCTCTTTGTTATCCCTAGCATACATCTTTCCATTGCTCTTTGAGTTACTTGAAGTTTCGACGTTATTTCTCTCTTTAATATCCAAGTTTCACATCCATATGTCAAGACGGGTAATATGCATTGATCAAATACTCTCTTCTTGAGGTATAGTGGCATTTTGGACTTGAAGACTATGGAATTTCGTCCGAATGCTGACCACGCTTGTTTTATTCGTCTGTTGATTTCTGGAAGTAGTGATCCCGATTTATGTATGAGCTGTCCCAGGTATATGTATTCATCTACTACTTCTAGCGAGGTTTCATTAATTTTTATTTCCACGTTGGCGATCAGATCATTGCACATTATTTTAGTCTTTGCTAGGTTCATTTTTAGGCCTACCTCATTGCTGGCTGTATTAAGTTCATTAATTTGTAGTTGTAATTCTTCAGGACTTCTAGCAATTAGAATGATGTCATCAGCGAATCTAAGATGGTTTAGGTATTCTCCATCTATACATAGACCTTGGTTGTTCAGTCTAATTTCCGGAAGATATTTTCTAAGGTTGCAGTGAAGAGCTTAGGGGATATGGTGTCTCCTTGTCGGACTCCTTTCTGAGTGGGAAATTCTGGGGTATTTTCATATATGCGTTACTCTAGCTGTGGCCTCTTTGTATATATTTGCTAGCGTTTCGACATATGGTTTATCTACTCCTTGGTCGACAAGAGCTTCTAGACTGCTCTTGGGTATACGGAGTCAAATGCCTTCTCGAAGTCTATGAATGCTAGCGCCAGTAGTAGATCATATTCTTTTGTTCTGCTCATTACTTCTCTTAATGTTTGAATATGATCCATTGTGCTGAAGCCACTTCTAAAGCCTGCTTGCTCTCGAGGTTGTGCAGCGTCAAGTGTGTTCTGTATTCTGTTGTTAATGATTTTGGTGAATACCTTGTATATCACAGGAAGCAAGCTGATCGGTCTATAATTTCTAATGTCTTCCTTGCTACCTTTCTTGTGAATGAGGATTATGTTGGCTGAATTCCACTTTTTTGGAATATGTCTCGATTTTAGGCAGTCTGTGTATATTTTTGCTAGGATTTTCCGAGTTGTTTTCCCAGCAATCTTTAGAAGTTCGGCTGTAACACCGTCATTACCGGCTGCCTTGCCGTTCTTCATGCTCTTAAGAGCTGCCTCTACCTCATCCACGAGAACATCTGGTACATCTTCTTGAACCGCAATTTCTTCTTCGCCTATTTCTTGTGCTTCCGGAGCTTTATATAGACCCTCGTAGAATTCGGTTACATGTTCTATTATTTCATCCCTATTTGTGATCCTTCCGTTGTTGTTTCCCAATGCTGTTATTTGCTTTCTACCGATTGCCAACTTACTCTTGGTTTTCCTATAGCTTTTACGGTTCTCGATTGTATTTTGTACAAGTCGTTCATTGTAGGTTTTTATATCTTCTGCGATCTTTTTCCGTATTACTTTGCACAGTTCGGTATATTCAATTCTATTAATATTGGAGTTAATTTTCATTTCTCTTCGTTGTTTCAGGAGAGCTGTTGTTTCATCTGAAAGTTTTCTATTGCTGTTGTGTGCTTGTGATCCTCCAACTTCTTTGGCGCAATTTAAGATTGTTTCCATTAAGTGTGTGCTATTCGTTGGGTCTTGTAATTTTTCTTGAATTAAAATTTTGATAGCGTTCCGAGTTGTTGCTTAGGTTAGTGATATTTACCCCTGCAGTTGGTTTCTGGAGTAATTTCATTCTTTCTAGTTTAGTGTTTAGAACGACCCGAGATCTAATTAGTCTGTGATCGCTACCTGTTCGGAATTTGTTGAGCACACTTACATCCTTTATGGTTTTCAGCTTATTAGTTAGATGAAATCTATTTCGTTCTTGGTAGTTGCATTGGGAGCTAACCATGTCCATTTCCTATATATATATATATATATATATATATATATATATATATATATATAATATATATATTACCGTTTTACGATCAAAAATGTAACTGAAAGAAAAACTGACTGTTTATGAAATTCATGCCTCTAATTTAAAAAAATATGGAATCTGTATATATTGCTCGAAAAATGCAAAAATTAAATAGATTTGTGTGCGCATGATTTGTAAATTTAAATTAATATAATTTTGTGTAACTGATCTAAGACATCTTTTCATTCTATTTATGGCATTTCAGTGAGGTCTTAGATTTTTGTGCAAGATAGGTATTGCAATAGCGTCGTATTAAAATAGCAAATGTTCAATGACACGACAATGAAGTCATGGAATAAAAAAACAGAGGCTGTTTCCGCAGATCAGAGATATTTCTGAACGTTCCTTCTAAGGAAGAAATAAGGGTCTATCGGAACTACGTTACGGAATAAACAGATAGACTTCAGAGTATATCTTAGTTGTGTGAATCTGATTAATACCTTTCGTATAATACTAGAAAAAAGCAAGGAGTTCTAGGCACCACTTTGGTTACTGACTTTTATAGATTTTGTGAAGGCTTTCGATTTTGTAAAGATTTATTATGGAATGTTTTGCAGCAATCCGAGATGACATCAGGGTAAGCTGTCAAATACTGGAGTCAGGAAAGGCTATATTATTTCACCCACTTTTTTCATGTTAAGTGCTGGAGGAATGTCAAAAAAACCATTAGAGGAGAATTCAGAGAGGAGGATCTCGATTTTACGTCTGCCTTTAAGCGCAAAGATTTACCTAGATAAAACATGATTTATATGCATTAAAGCAGGAAATTGAAGCTTCAGGTCTTAAAATTAATGGTCCTAAGATCAAAGAAATAATATTGAATGCAGCAAATATAGACCAGCTCTTAGATACTTACTTGAGCGAGATGAGACCCAATGAACGAGAGAGCGAAATAGGTCCCGTGACACTTTCGAGCAGGACCATTAACAAGAAAGCACGAAGCATTGATAAGACTTAGGGCGCATTGAGAAACCTGACTGGAAATAGAGCGGATGGCGGAATATGATCATTAGGGAGTTATAGGAAAAGTCAATATTGTTCTGAAGCTATTTTCTTGTGGCATTTTAAATTAATTTATATTTAAATGGGAATAAGCCACAATTAAAGGTTAAAATACGTTTATTGACGTTTCAATTTCCACTTCGGAAATCGTTCTCAAAATACAAACATTAGTAAATTAAACAAATTTTGTTTTTTGTTACTTAGTGAAAAAATTCTTCTAATAATTTAATTTTATCTGACTCATCTATATTGACAATTCAGACATACCTTATACATTTTAAAGTAGACTACTTTAAAATGATATTGCCAATATTGTTGAGTGGCGTTCCTGGGACGACTTTACTTATAAGATAGTTCAATTCGATTACATGAAATCAACTTTAACTTGAGAATATTCATCAGAAAAGATCATAACATGTAATTCGTCTTTTAAAAATGACAAATACATGCCATGATGATAGTAAAATTCTTCTGTTAGTGATTCCATAGTAAATTATGTGGGAAAAACCAGGAAAAAAACCTCATAATACTATCCCGACATGGTAAGTATTTGATCGTGCATTTAGTTTACCTTCAATAAACACCCAAATCCGATTTTATATGTTTGTTATTTAAAAAACATAAATGATGTATTCTCTATATGTTACTGACTTACCAATACTGGTATTTTCCTTTTAATAACTTCCTCTTTCAATATGGGTAACCAGATCCTACTACATTCTGCCGAGGAATTCGCGACACAATTGGTCTCATTTAGCATAATTAGAGCCGCTTCTTTGATTTTTCTCTTTTTACCATCCGTTTCTTTTGGGACTATATTTGAATCATTCCATTGAACCCTATGTTCATTATCCCATGCGTGTTTACAGATTTGAGATCTATCAAATTCTCCATTTTTAATATAGGATTGATGTTCACTTATTCTAACATTTAATGGTCTTGATGTTTCACCTAAATAAAACTGATCGCATTCACAAGGTATTTTATAAATGCAATTCTTTGTCCTTTCTTGTTCATTGTTAGGTTTGGTTTTGGACAAGATAGATCTCAACGTGTTTGTTGTTTTGAATGTTGTTGAAATGTTGAATTTATTTCCTATCCTTTTAAGCTTTTCCGATAATCCTTATGTATGGTATTGTTATTTTCCTCGTATTATTCCTTGCATATGCTGTAGGATCGGGATAGTATTATGAGGTTTTTTTTCCTGATTTTTTCCCTCATAATTTACTATGGATCACTAACAGGAGAATTTTACTGTCATCATGGCATGTATTTGTCTTTTTAAAGACGAATTACATGTTATGGATCTTTTCTGACGGATATTCTCAAGTTAAAGTTGATTTCATGTAATCGAATGAACTATCTTATAAGTAAAGATCCCGTCCCAGGAACGCAACTCAACAATATTGGCAATATCATTTTAAAGTCGTCTACTTTAAAATGTATAAGGTATGTCTGAATTGTCAATATAGATAAGTCAGATAAAATTAAATTATTAGAAGAATTTTTCACTAAGTAACAAAAAACAAAATTTGTTTAATTTACTAATGTTTTTATTTTGAGAACGATTTCCGAAGTTTAAATTGAAACGTCAATAAACGTATTTTAACCTTTAATTGTGACTTATTCCTATTTAAATATAAATTAAGGAAAAGTCAAGTCTAGT
This sequence comes from Diabrotica undecimpunctata, assembly GCF_040954645.1. Classification (NCBI taxonomy): domain Eukaryota; kingdom Metazoa; phylum Arthropoda; class Insecta; order Coleoptera; family Chrysomelidae; genus Diabrotica; species Diabrotica undecimpunctata. The sequence continues at coordinate 22,633 of NW_027312563.1, read as the reverse complement.
AAGTCAAGACCAGTTAAAAGCATTGGATTCATATTTCCTAGCTATAGAAACCGGTCATTTAACAATTCGTCAGAAAATCGAAGAACATTCAACAGATACAAAAGAAGAAAATATAACGATTAATAAAAATGGAACAACCATTTCAGCACAAAAAACATTTGAAATGGGTATATCAAAAAAATATAATTACGTAGAGATTATTCAGAATACATGAATTTTTCGAAACGTTATAGGAATTATTGTTTATCAGAATAATTGACAAACTGTCGAAACAAATAGATGCTACAGTTTGAGGTTCTTGGTTCACGCATTTCTTTTTGATCAACCAAAGTTTAGTGTGTGTGGTTCCATTAAATTAACGATAATGCAAGGCCACATTCTACCCATAATAAACCCCGTCATTTACCCACAGGTTCTTGAGTAAAATATTACAATAATGATCAGGTTCAGTGTGTTTTCATATTAAAACAATTTGTATAAGTTACATACCAGTCAGGGTGAATGGTCCAATTCCAGCAAAATACCGCAAAAGTGGTTTTTTATCGGGCGGTTGAGACAAAGTTAAACGATGAATGTCGTTTTCAACTTTGGGTTCAACTCGAGCATAACCATATTTCTTTGGAAGTGATATGACAAGACTGAAAGGTGTACCATTTATACCTCTGTAGTAATAGTCTCTAGTCATAAACGTAATGCGTCTCTGAAAAAGAGAATATAAACTTTAATGTCATACAGAAATATCGCGTTACGTGGATATTATATAAATATCAAAGATATAAAAAAAATAAGATGATATACAATACTGTTGACAATTAGTATTCTAAAATAGTTGAAGAATTTATGAATCAATGTTAACATAGTGGAAAGGGAAAAATTTATAAGTTATTAAAGGCAAAATATATTTTATATGCATCCATTTACAAAAATTAATCCGCATAAACTATATATATATATATATATATATATATATATATATATATATATATATATATATATTACATATATTATATATTACAGGATCCAACTTGTAAATACAATACATTTTGGAGACGGCTATCGCCGTATTCCCGTCCTCCTCCGCCACCAATCCTCTCGGTTCAAGGCATGCCTCCTCCTCCAAACCTCTCGATTCCATCGCTCTTCTAATTTCTTGATTCCATGAGCGTCGAGGTCTACCTCTTTTTCTTCTTCCATGGGGCTTCCATCTGTAAAGTTTTTGGGGCCAACGTTCGTCAGGCATTTTCAATAGGTGTCCAAACCATTTTAAACCTTTTCTTTCGATTCTGTCAATGACCGTTTCTGTAGCATTCATGTTATTTCTTATAGATTCGTTGGTCTTCCTTTCCAGCCTTGATGTTCTAGGACTTCTTCTCAAATAATCCATTTCAACTGCCAACCAATCTTCTTTTCAGGTCTGCATTAATTGTCCATACTTCTGAGCCATAACAAAGAACTGATTTAACCATGGTTTACCCTATTCTTTTTTTGTTCCTTTTGGAAATGTTGCGATCCCACCATAAGGAGTTCAGACATCCTACAATTTTACGTCCCTGATTAATTCGGTGTTTAATTTCGGTTTCTCCCAAGCCGTTCTTATCAATGAGTGCACCTAAATATTTAAATTTTTCCACTTGTTTGATTCCACATCCTCGTCTATCAACACTTCAAACCTTGCGCCTAAATTGGTAACTAAATATTCTGTTTTCTTCATGCTGATTTGTAACCCCCATTATACATATTCTCTGTATAGACGCTTTATCATAAATTCTACATCATAAGAATCTTAAGCTAGGACAACTTGGTCATCCGCAAAGTTCAGGAAGAACAGTACGTTATTTCCTATGGGGATTCCCATTCCCCTGACAGTAGTTTTTCCAATTTTGGAGGGCTGCCTCAATATATAAATTAAACAGTAAGGGTGACATACTGCATCCTTGTCTTAGTCCTTTAGTTACTTTTATTGCTCTGATAGTCTATTTCCGATTTTTAGGTAAGTAGTGTGATCCCTGTATACTTCTGTGATTATTCCTAAAAGGTATTGACTAATGCCGAGTTGTTGTAAAGCTTGCCACAGTTTACGCTATTCTTTTTTCTATTAATTGTTGGAGTATAAACATGTTATCAGCGGAAGATCTACCAGGCGTAAATTAACTTTGGTCTTCGCTAATTAGATGTCTTACATCATCTTGTATTTTTCCATTTATTATCTTTCCAAACAATCTCCCGAAAGTAGGTAGGACACTTAATCCTCTGTAGCACTTAGGATCTTTTCGATTACCCATTTTAAATATGGACACTTGGTGAGCGGTTTTCCATTCAGATGGTACTTTAATTTGTTGGCAGCATTGATTCTTTAGAAAAGTTATTCGTTCTATTAGGAGTGGACATCCTGCTTTAAGTAACTCTACAGCTATATTGTCAGTTCTTGGAGATTGCTCGTTTTTCATTTTAATTAACGCAGTGCGGACCTCGTTGTTAGTAGTATTAATATTAAAAAAAATCCACAAGGAAAATACTTCCTGCAGCTGGCTGTATACCAAGTATCACAAAAAAGAGGTTAATCTTTGTAAATGGGTATATTTTATAAAAACCCTTAAAAGGGCTACATCAAAAACACGAACGTTTTCGGTACAACAGTTCCATCATCAGGTTAAAAATACACGTTACCATGCCTGAGCCACCAAAATGTTAGGGTAAAAACCCTTTAAAATATATTAAGTTACCAAAGATTGTACATGATGTTATAAATATTATTAAAAAAAAAAAAATTTGATTAAAATATTAAACATCAAATAATGTTATAACATCATGTACAATTTTTTTACAGAAAAACAAGATTCTGAATTATCATTTGGAAGACCTCAGGTAGACACATGTCTTATGTGTGAGGAGATTGCAATGAAAATATATAGTACAAATTTGAACGATAATGCAAAGAGAGTTGCAGCCGCCAAGAAAATGATTCATCTAAGTCGAGCTAAGAAATTTTCAACTCAAACGAAATTTGTTAAAGAAATGGCTGAGTCCATTTTTTTTAACTAAAATATATTCAAAAAACAAAGCAAAAAAAACACGAATATACACGATTTTTATTTTTTATACCATAACTTTTTTCCACAGGGTATATGCATTGCTTTACAGAAAAAAAACTATCAATCCTCATCAAAATGACGTTTTGTAGAAGCATCATTTTTGGGCCATTTTTTTTGCAAACATTTTTCTATAACTTTTTCTACGCCGCTTTAGGTATATGTAATGGTACATTTATTAGAAATAACAATCAATTACCTTTAAAAACGGTCTATTGTAGAAGCCTGTAGGACTAATTTTAAGCAAGATACAGTTCCTCAAAGTTTTCTACTTTTTCCTTGTACATTTAGGTACTAAATACAATAACTAATACATTACTATATAAATAAAATGCTATACTAATGCATTACTAAATAAAAAGTAAGCTTATTTTTTGTACTTTAAAATAGTCTATTGGAAAATATTCTACTACTTCTGTAAAATACTTTATAGGCCTAACGGTAACCAAGATATGGTCTGTCAAAATGTGATACTTGCAACGATTTTTACTAATTTTTGCGGGATATTTTTTTTAATTTCTAGTTATAACTTATTTCCTTTTATACTTATTTCATCACACTTTGACGAACCAGTTCTCGGTTACCGTTAAATCCAAGAACATTTTAAAATAGACTATTTTAAAATACGGTAAATTAGTTTCCTTTTTTATTTAGTAATGCATATACCTAAATTATAAGAAAAAAAGTTGGAAGAAATTTAAAAAATAGACGTAAAAGCAAAAATTGTAAAAGTAGAAAACTTTAAAGAACCATATGTATCTAACTTAAATTTATTCGCAGAACCTTCTACTGTCAACCATTTTAAAGGTAATTCATTTTTATTTCTTTTAAATGCTCCGTTACATCTACTTAAAACTGCGTAAAAAAAGTTATAGAAACAATGTTTGCGAAAAAATAGGAAAACTGGCCCAAAAATGTGTGAGTGGCGAACTTTGAAAAATATATGTGGGATACTGTGAATCCTAAAGACTTTTACCGAACGTCATTTTGAAGACGAGGGATAGAAGTTTTTTTTCTGTGAAGAAATGCATATACCTATACCCGTGTGGGGGAAAGTTATGGAACAAAAAAGAAAAATCGCGTGTTTTTTTGCTTCGTTTTTTTAATACATTTTTGTCAAAAAAAATGATTTTTCACTTTAACAGGGAAATTTCATTTTAAACATCTTTTCTACAACGTACGAAAACTACAATTCACACCAAATGGACCCTAATGTAATGTGAACTAATTCACCTCTTATTAAAAACGCACCCTGTGTTGTAGTTTCATTCTAAAGTATATAATCGATAGCCTACAGTATTTAGCTGCCAATATGTTCTGGTTGAATTTTTTCTTTAAAATGTTATTTTTATGCTATTGTCAGACATTTCAGACATAAAATAGTTCAAAGCTGTATGTTTTTCATTACAATTTGAAAAATTACAATCCTACAAAGCTACACGGTTGCGGATATTAATTTCATGACTTTTCAACTCAGAATACCCATAAACGGTAACATATTCAAGTGGCAGCTTTTAAGAATCGCTTATTTTTTCTATCATGAGCCGCTAGTCTATAACAGTATACCCAAAATAGACATTAACTGGCCTGATAATATTTAATATTAATGTATTATTATTTAGACAAAACAAAATGTTTTTAAATTAATTTATTATATTATTATGTGTCTGAATTTCATATTTATTAATGTTTTCCAGGAAAACTTACCATGTCATCTAAATGACTTTTTACATCCAAAGTAATATTTCCAGTATTTTGCATTACAACGTGCCTTCTAAAATCACGAATTTTATCGCTAAAATTTCTAGCGTCAGAGTCATCATCTATAATTTCAATTTCAATCATATCGACTCTGTTGTAGGCTGGTTTCAATATTCCTTGATACTGAAAAGAAAACATAACCAATACAATAACATAAAATGTACATTACAATCAATGAAAAAAATAAAAATGCAAATTGCCATAGGCGGGGCCAGGTGTTTTTAGCGTCGATTCCAATGCTACAAATAGTGCCCCCCTCCCATTTTTTTTAATTTCCATCGATGATTATCCATATTTTCATATATGAAACACAGTTTTTACGATTCACTTTCATTGATCAGTTGTAGTAAAATTTCCATTTTTAGAGATCAATCTTTAAACTCTATGAAATTAAATTTCAATTTTTAGTTGTGGTACCAAATATAAGGCATTTGAAATATGAATAAAAAACGCAGAATTTAATGTTTTACATTAGAAACGATCACACGTCACGAGAAATGCATTTAAGAAGACGAGTTTGAGTGTAGTTTATTGCAGAAATTTGTTCTTTTGAAAAACGTACTAGTGTAATTGAAAAAAAAAAAGTTTCTAAATGTTTTAGATCGTTTGTTGTGTGAAAATTTAAATCCAGCGTTTTTGCGAAATGCCTCACATTTGCACAAATGCCGGTGCGGTCCTAAGCCCGGATAAAGGAGGAGGGTTGAGGCGATGGGCCTAGCAACTCATCCTTTGTCAAAAGAAATAAATGCTCAAAATTTCGGCCAAAAAACCTCGGAATACAAAGAATGGATCAAAACAAGACGACTAATGCAACGGAAAAGGAAAATTATGTTGACTACATAGAATGTACACAGGACTTAGAACCTAAACAAGCAGAAGTGTTCAAATAATTAGCGGAAAAAAACATAGATATATGTATTCTCACCGAGACCAAGAAAAAAGGAAAAGGAAATGAAGAGATAGGAGAATATATACATATCTAGAGTGGAGTGAGTAAAGACAACAGAGCTAAGAGGGGAGTCTCTATTGCCATTCGAAAAAAATCTTAAAAACAATATTAAATCGTGGACTGAAGTAATGAACAACTGCTAATACTGGAAAAGAAAAGAATGGACACAACGTCGTAATTGTCGGAGTGTATGCCCCAAATGAAGATGCAGATCCAGAAGTAAAGACGATTTCTATAACAAGATGAACGAAATACTCTCTGAAGTTAAGGAAAACTGTGAAATCTTTATACTAGGAGATTTAAACGGCAGAGTAGGGAGAGAAGAAAATAACAGAGTCGTAGGAAGATATGGGGAACAAATAACCAATGACAACGGAATGCGTCTTAGAGATTTTTGTGAAACAATGTGACTATGTAATCCAACGTCAAACATCCCAGCTGAAAACAACTGACGTAACGGTATACCGTGGATCAGAATGTGGATCCGACCATCGTTTACCTTATGGCCAACGTGATAGTTAACTATCGAAAAAACAGTAACACTAAAGTACAGAAATATAGAAAAGGGACAGAAGTAATATCCCCTAAATATAACCTAGAAAGCTTAAAAAATGCATTCATGAGGCTGCAAGTGGTTATAAAGACAAAAAAAAAAAAAAAAAAAAAAAAAAAAAAAAAAAATGGATGTCAACGAGGAGGAAGATTACAAGATATATAAAAAATTAAATCGAGATGTAAAAAGAAAAGTAGTAAAAAATAAAAATGAGATGTGAGATCGAAGATGTGTAGAGCTGGATAATTATATGGAGGAACAAAGAGTTGGGCAAGCGTGGAAGGCGATAAAGTCTCTCCGGAGGGAAGGAAAGGAAAAATCTAACTTACAGTTAATAGATCTGAAACAGTGGAAACACCATTATGAGGTCTTACTGACAGGGGATAGATGTAAATTTCAAGAGATCGAAATGGAAGAAATATCAGAACATACACAAATAATTGAGTTAACAACCGAGAGTTAAGCGATGCCCTCAAAAGATCAAAAAACGATAAAGCAGCAGGATCTGGAGACATCTCATTGAGTTGGTAAAGTATGGACCAAAAATATTACATGAGATGTTCGTTCAACTATTTAAAAAATGCTTAAAAGGGCAAAATATCCCTGATGATTGGAATGTTGGGGAAATACAACAAATTGTACTGGGTCGCTTGGAAGAAACTCAAAGCTCTACAGGATAATAAACTTTTATCTATACACAAATACTCAGACTGATATGATCATATGGTGCTCAACTCTCAGGTTGTGCTAACAAGAACAATATTTTAAAGATACAACACTTTCAGAACAAAGTATTATTATTATTAGTACCTGAGTTAGTAACAAGACTGAAGGGAGTGAAGCCCTTCGAGTTAGTGTAGTGATTAGTTCAAAAGCAGAGTATGCTCATTAATCTTTCTGATTAGATTGCAGTGTAAAAGATACATCTTAAGGGGTATTATTATAGGGTAAGGGATATTATTATACAAATATTATTATTTATTATAATTTTTATTTATTTAATACAAAAGTTTTACTTTTTATCTTATTATTTAATATTGCTCAAAATGTTCGCAGATTAGTTGTTTCTAGAAATGAACGATTGTGGCCACGCCTATGGTTATAATATTTCAGTTTCCGTTCTGTGAAAGTTAATCTTCCATCGTTCCATCTTGCCATCATAGAACAATTCCCCGAGATCATGCTGCCTTAAGTTCTTCATGTATATCCCTAATTAGTTTTCTCTATGAGTATTTAAGTATAACTACGTTTTTTTTATTAGTAGGTAAAATAGTACATGTAACTTCTTTTTCAACTTGTTAGCTTTTCGATTGGATAATATTAATTATCTAACTTTATGAAATTTATCTCAATGAGTAAACTCGTGCTTATACTACAGAAAAAAGGAAAAAAATCTTAAACAGCTACTTACCACTGGCCTAAGATCTGGATGCGTTAAAACATAACCATTATTGGTTACAATAAAGGCATAACCATTCACCCCGAGCTACAAAAAAATAAAATTGTCAAAAATGTTTAATTATACAGTTAGATGCAAAAAAAACGCAAACGGAGAAATTTTGGGTCAAATTCAAAGTATTTCAGTTTTTTATTTTTAGCCTCATTTTGATGATTTTTTTTAGCACCACTGTGTAAAAATTTATAAATCTTAATTTAGTATAGTGAGTTTTTTAATAAAATTTTGTATTTGACTTATTATACGGGGTTAATCGAAAGATGGTTTTTATCCTAACTTTGAAACATCCTGTGGAATAATTCCGTTAGCGGATTTTTGTAAAACCTTGTTTTTCGGTTGCAACCATGTCTTTTAAGTATTTTTTTTTGTTTTATGTGAAAATATGGATTGGTTTCATTTTCAGAAGCGAAATGACTTTGTCACCCACAATTTACGACTTTTCCTATTATTACCATTATCGTTTGTATTAATTTGTAATACGAGGATGGGGTTTTGGTGACTGATATCGAAGGAATGTCATGCCCAATGGACAAATTGTTGTACTCAATGGAGTTATTAAAAAAAGTAGGCAAATAACAAAGAAAAACTAATAAAAAAAATAAATTAATACTTTGAATTGCCTCCCCTAGCCTCTATAACTACATGTACACGTCGGCTCATACTGTCTATGAGGTTGCGAATATCATCTTGCTGGATGTTTTTGCCATTCCTCTTCTAGAGCCAAGCGAAGTTAGTTAATTGAGGCTTGTATGACTTCGCGACCTCTAATTTTCTACCAAGCATGGCAAACGTGCTCTATTTGGTTCAGATCTGGCGAACACGCTGGTCAGTTATTTTATTAATACCAACTTCCTCTAAATATTGCGTGACACACATTGCACAGTGGGGTCGCGCATTATCTTGCATTAATAGAAAATCATCGCCAATATATTGAGAAAAGAGTACTACGTGATTTGCTAAAATTTTATCAATATACTGGTGTGCAGTTAACAAACCCTTAATAAATACCAATTCATTGTGCGCCTTTCGGAATATTCCTGCCCATACCATCACCGAACCCCCTCCATGGCTAACGCGGGGACTAAAACACTCCGAAAATCTCTCTAGAGTTCGACGCCATACTCGTTCTCTTCCATCTGATGAGTGAAGACAGTATCTCGACTCATCCGTAAAAAGAACATTACTCCATTGTCCTAAATTCCAATGTAAATGTATTCTGGAAAATTGTAGTCTGGCCTCTCTGTGCCGTGGAAGTAATTTGGGCCCAGTTGCTGGTCTGCAACTTTGCAAACCAAATTCATGTAATTTTGGACGAACTGTAAATACACTTACGTTATTGCCTCGAACCTCTTGAAGTTGATCTCTTGTTTGCACCGCTGATAAATGAGGATTCCGCAAAATGTTGTTTAGTATAAAACGATCATCTAAAGCGGTAGTTTTGTGCTTCCTGCCACTTCCCGCTTTAACGCTTGTTTGTTCCAGTTCGTATAAAACGTTCCACTACCCTTTGGATGGTAGAGCGATGAGTGTGTAGTACTCTATTATAGCCACATATTCATAATTTCGCCCATCTTTAACCAGAGCGACGGCTTTTCGCACAATCTTCGACACTAAGAACTATGATCAATCAAAGGTAAACCAAATGTAATTGTCAATATGACACAATGCTTAGGAGACATGGTTGCAACCGAAAAATAAGATTTTATGAAAATTCGCAAACGAAATTATTCAACAGGATGTTTAAAAGTTAGGATAATAAAATCACGTTTTAATTAACCCCGTACTATAAGTTAAATTTAAAATTTTATCAAATAACTGACTTTAATAATGTAGATAATTAAAATTTATAAATTTATATACAGTGTGCTAAAAAAATCATCAAAATAGAACTGAAAAAAAAAATAAAATACTTTGAATTTGACCAAAATTTTCTCCGTTGCCATTTTTTTTGGATCTGAGTGTATAATAAAAATTACTCACCCTATATGGAATCATAAGTCTCTGGATGTATTCAATAGGAATATCCGTTCCAGCAACTCCCAATAAGTTCGCAACTCTCTCCTATAAAATAGATTATTTAAAATATTTGAAAACATTTTGGCAATAAAAACTAGTCTAATGAGCTATTCTATAGTCTCTAACTTGAATTTAAATGTAATACTTCTAGCACATCAAAACGAAACTAAGGATTTTACGAAATAACATTTTTTGAATTGAAATAGATATAGTTCTAAATGAAAAAGTAAGTAGAGAAATATATCACATATTTATAAACAGAAGTTAATATAAAAATAGAAGATTAAATGTAATAAAAAGACGTAAGTATAAAAAATGGATATGGGCTTTCCCAGCTGGTGTATTGTAATGCTACAGTGTTTTCTGGAAATATAGATTTGTTCCAGAATAATTTTTTTGTGTTCTTCCGCCTTCGATTTCCAAAAATTTTAAAATTTGTCTAGCTTTCGGATTGACAAAAAGACAAAGAGTGTTTCTTTAGTCTTCTGACTGCAGCCCTAATAAACTGGTTATTTGTTTATATCGACACTACCCAGCATAAAATTAGGGTCATCCCGTAATTTGAATTTATTTTTGAAGAAGAATTTTGAAATGAAGAATTTTCCTTTCATATACTAAATATTGAAAAGGGGACAATTTTAATTTGATGTGCTTTTTGTTGAAAAAAAGAAATTTTAAGAACTTCAGTAGCGAGTATTCCCTCCTCTGGCAGTGATAACAGCTTGCAAATGACGAGGCATGCTTTGGATCACATTCTACGGAAGATTATTCCATTCTTGCACAAATATGTCGCGAAGCTCTCTCGAATTTCTGGGAGCCGGCACATGACTCCGTAAACGTCTCTTCATCTCATCCCAAACATGTTCTATGGGATTATCTATGGGATAACTATCCTTACAGTGTGGGGGTCGTGCATTATCATGCATAAATGTTGCGTCGTCTCCAAGAATAACCATAAACGGTAAAACGTGGTCTTCCAGAATCTTTGTCAGGTACCTATACGCTGTCAATGTCCCATTCTCGATAAAGACTAACTCCGTGCAAGCATCAAACGATATGCCTCCCATGCCATAACTGACCCTCCACCAAATGGAAGACGCTCGGCAACACATGCTTGAGCATATCTCTCGCCTGGACGTCGCCATACTCTTACAGGTTTGTCTGAGCCCGTAAGACCGAATCTCGATTCATCGGAAAACAATACACGACTCCAATCCTGCATTGTCCAAGCCAAGTGTTCTCGTGCAAAATTCAATCTGGCGATTCGGTGTTCACGGGAAAGCGGCGGTCCAGTTACTCTAGTTTTAGAAGATAAACCAGCAGCATGAAGTCGTCTCCTAACTGTTCATTCACTTATGTTTACATTTCTTACTTCTTGCAGATGATTTCGAAGAGAAACTGCCGTGACCGTTCGGTTTCTCAAAGCACTAGAAACGACAAAGCGGTCATCTCTAGCTGCTGTAATCCTGCCTCGACCTGAACCAGGTCTTCGAGTAAGCAGACCGGTCTCTTCGTACCGTTGCCATACTTGTTGCACACTAGAGAGACTTACACCAACGTTTCTCGCAGTTTCGCGCTGACCGTGGCCATCTACTAACGCCGCCACAACAGAATTTATGTTCATTGCAATACACTGACAGTGATAACAATACACAAACATTTACAATTGACGTTAAAACCAGTGAAACAAAAACTGTGCTGATAACGGTTTTTAGGAATTAGGCTAAGGGGCCCTTTTTATCTCAAACGCTTGTCGAAACAACAACGACAACAATTTTTTTTTCAAGAAATCCATTAGTAAACTATGTTACAACCGAAAATGGTTAAAACAGAATAATAATTTCTAAAATAAGTTCAAATTACGGGGTGACCTTAATTTTTATGCTCGGTAGTATATATATTATATATATATATATATATATATATATATATATATATATATATATATATATATATATATATAAACATATGTTACGAGCATTGTCCGAAATTGTACAATCCTAGCATTGTACAGAAAATCTTGTCCACTTCTAGCATTGTACCCCTTTACTGTACAATCTCCGAAATCGACATAATCGTCGGACTTTGTATAAAAGAATGGCTGTACAATGTTTCGAATTTCAATAAGTAGCCATGCGTCAAAGTTTGGGAGAATATGACAGATATCAATTCAGATCGGATTTTTACTATTATTCACCATTTGTTGTTGAAGAGAAACAAACATCAATGGGGTTATAAATCCATAATTAATTAGCGCTTCCAACTTCTGGATTGTAGGATTAAATTATTTTAAATTATCATACACATCTCTTGAAAATCTGAAATGTTTTACAAACATCTTCCTGTATTATAGTGATTAAAATGTTTCATTCAGATTATCACTCTATTGCAGAACAATTTCTTCTTATTATTTATATTTTAGTTTGACACAGCCTTTTATCGCATTGTCCCTTTCGAAAAAACAAAAACAACTCTATATATAAATAGAAAATAATATACAAATATCAAATAATTAACAAGAAATGTTCGATTTTTGATTTGGTGTGTCGCTTGTCAATAATAATCGATTCGAATCAATGATCGTTTCGATAATCATTTTTAATTTTAATCACTTCGGACATTGTACAGTTTGGGGGTACAATGCTAGAAATGGACAATAATTTTTGTACAATGCTAGGATTGTCCAATTTCGGGCTTTGCTCGTAACATATATATGACAACCCTACTTGAGAGAAAAAAGCTAACATAAATAGAAAAAAATTCAAGGCAACTGCAAACCAATGCAAAGTCCGAATGCTGACCTATTAACCTATAACCTTAATTATTGGTCTTGAGTAGATGGGTGGAATAATTTAACCAGGTACTTAAATAGAGGAACAAGAAGAAAACTTGGAAGACTAGAAAGAGATGAGATAAGCAGGACAGACGATAGGGAAGAGGCACCACCAACGATTCTTGAAGGTGGCCACGATACCATGATGGCACTACAGCAGCTCATAAAAGAAATATGGACACAGAAATCTCTCCCAGTGATTAAAGTATTGGAATACTTTACACATACACAACAAAGGAGATATATTTGAATGCTCTAAACACAGAGGAATCACGATTATAAATGCAGCGTATAAAATATTTTACACAATACTATGCCACCGTATGGCACCATATGCAGAACGGATAGTTGGAAAATACCAGGCTGGTTTCAGAGGTGGTAAATGGACAATTTATCAGATTGAAGATAAATTACGAAGATGGAAAGAATATATGCAAGAATTATTGGAAAACGCAGCATGAAGTCCGACTGAAATAAACAATCCCTACGGCCCAGAAATAACAAACGAAGAAGTAACTATGGCCATTAAGTGGATTAAAGATAGGAAATCACCAGGACCTGATGAGGTGCATGGTGAATTTTTAAAGCTATTAGAGGCACACCAAATCACAGCTCTTACGAAGCTATTCAACAACATCTACGAGACTGGTTACTTACCAAAAGACTGGCCACTATTAATATTCATTCCACTTCCTAAAAAAGCCAACGCTAGAAAATGTGAAGAAGATAGATTAATTAGTTTGATGAGCCATGTACTTAAAGTACTCCTTACTATCATTCACTCGCGCATAGACACCAAATTAGAAGAACACCTGAGTGAAGTTCAATTTCGATTCAGAGCAGGACTCGGAACGAGTGAAGCACTTTTTAGTTTGCAAGTTCTAATACAGAGAGCCAGGGATGTCAACTGCAATGTGTATGCATCTTTCATTGATTTCGAGAAGGCATTTGATAAAGTCCCACATTGGAAACTAATCAATATCCTTAAAACATCAGGGACTCGATGGTACTCTGAGATAGCGCGTAGCGGCTTATATCTTTAACAAAAAGCAACAGTGCGATTAGAAAATGAACTGTCCGAGATCTTTATAGTCGAAAAAGGAGTTAGACAGGGTTGCCCCGGCATTATTTAACATATACTCTAAAAACATCTTTAGAGAAGCCTTGGACGAATCAGAAGATGGGATTGGTGTAAATGGCCAACTTATAAACAATACTAAAGATGTATAAGATACAGTGTTGCTGGCAGATAGTCCGCAGGGGCTCCAAAGGATGATGGATAACGTTGTACAAACATGTAACAAATACGGCCTAAAACTAAATTGCAAGAAGACAAAAATAATGATCATTAGTAAGAACACCACAAATTACAATAGACGATACACCGTTAGAAAGATTGGAAAAATACGCTATTTGGGCTGCAATATTAAAGATAATTGGGATCACAGCTACGAGATATAAACTTGTATTGAAAAAGCCAGAAGCTCTTTCAACAGCCTTAGGAAGATTCTCTACAACTTATCTTTAAGTATCAATATACGCATAAGAATTCTTAGACATTACGTCTTTGGTGTCCTCCTCTACGAAGTAGAAAGCTGAAGTATCACGAAGGATGCCATAAAACGGTAGAGGCATTTGAAATGTGGTACTACCGACGTATGTTAAGGGTCTCATATATACATTACACACCTAACATAATTATTGGCTAACATATAAAATTGGCTTACTTCTTCCACATTTGGCGTAATAATAAATATCGATTTCTACAGTTGAGGATAAGAGAGGCCCTGAATCTTAAGAAGTGGACTGATCTAACGTAAACTGATCTATTTCGAGCTGCTGTGAATAGAAAAAGATGGGTCAATGTGGTCGCCAACATCTCAACAACTACAAGATAGGCACATTTAGAAGAGGCCCGGAGACAAATTTTAGAAAAAACACTGATATATGGCATAGATACTTATCACATATTTATAGACTACCAAGCAGCCTACGACTCGTAAGTAGAAGAGAAATGTTCAGAGCAATAAAGCGACTAGGAGTACCAAATCAGTTGGTAATTTTAACAAAACTAACTCTTGAAAAAGTTGAATGTAGAATACGAATCCAGGGGGACCTGTCTAAACCTTATAACGGGCTGCGCCAGGAAGACCCTCCCTCTTGTAAACTGTTTAATCTGGCTCTGGAAAAAGTAGTACGTATGTAACAAATCACAACAGCTGGTTCAATATATAACAAATCAGTGCAAATATGTGCCTATGCTGATAATATCAACATGGGAATAGGTGCCTGGCGGAGAAAGGAGATGAATAGGGACGACTGGAGAGAAATTCTTCAGGAGGCTAGGATATAAGGCTAGAAAAGGCTAGCTAAAAGGAGGCGCTAGAAAGAGCGAGACAGGAACAGGGTGGTTGAGGTAACAAATTGCATAATACGCTGTCATGAGTTCTTTACAGCTCGGCTGCACGACGGAATAGACGGCACCTTTACAGCCAGATCTGTAATTATATTACGTACGTAGTTTTCACGACCTCATGCCTCTTTTAATTCACATTCCTTCCTTGTCAGGCTGAACACACCTGCACTTTTATGAACCCATATTTTGTTTCCCCACAATACCGTCTCCGCATATCATTTTAAGTGGTTCTTATCGTTTTTAGGTAAGAACCCTTTTACAATTTTCTCCCAAATTTTCAGACTACACAAGGCATCTCAATGTTTCGTTCACCGATTGAACTCGTCCGGGGGTGCCTTGTCCGAAGAAGGGGTGGTTTTTAGTTGGTAGGCGACTGGTCACGGGTGCATGTGGCGCATATAATCCATACTTTGGATGCTATGTCCTAGCATGTGCTCCTTTCCGGATCGAATCCAACAGTACTAGGGACATCTTCCCTAATCGGTTTAGAACCTTTCCACCTCAGTCCAAAAAAAAAAAAGGATGTAAGGCTAGGGTCACGCAGGGTTGTAAAGCCGGAATGGTGGTGATGAAATACAGTTGAACAATCAAAAAATTATAAGCTAAGTTAAATCTGTTACTATGTAAAATAGATAAACGTTTGAAACGAAAGTTTTGGAGTAATAATATACTTCAACAAAAATGTTATCTTTAATGCTTACGAAGGCAATGAAAATATACCTTAATTTATTGTTAAAGTTTGTACTGAAATCTGTTGTTCGTAAGTATATAAGGTAGACAGCTATAATAGTATTTAGTAATTCTATAATCTAAAAATATAACTTTGTCTAAGACAATATATTTCCCTGCCTTACTAACACTGTAACTCTCACAAAATAAAACATCTTTAAATATTATTTCGTAAAATTACACACATCCTAATAAATCTTTGTTGTCAAAATATATTTAATTGGTTCACATTAATATTATTCTTGATAATAACATTTTGCTAAATGAGTAACCAAGGGACAAAATTAACTAGCCAATCTAGTAAATCACACAATTTCAAGCATTACCTAATATATTCTAATACAATACACACATTGGTTTTATACGTATACGGTTCTATGTGGTCTAAATATTAGCTGGTAATATCCTAAGACGCTGTACTGCTCTAAAATTGATCTAAAAAGTAATTAATTTTTTTTTCTAAATCTTTACAACTCGCTGTATGTACCTCACGCGTCACCTCGATCCATATGGCTTCGTTGATTTGGATATTTTCGGTTATATTCTGTAGACATATGTAGTCGATAAATTTTTAATGGTTACATAAAGTGAACTATATAGTGCAATGCGCTCGATTTCACCAAAACCGCCATTTATTTAAGTTAAATAGATACGGAAACCTGTAATTCCTGTGTATGCCCGAACAGTTTGAAAGCAGTTTTCCATTGGTAAAGAAAGCAAAAGATCTGTATCAGATAAAATATATTATCTGATTAAAATACGCGACAACGACTAAGGACAAAAAAGTACATGACATACGGATTGCTTGAAATATTGCAAATCTGGTTTTAGGTCTACATAGTGATGTATTTTGTTCTTGTTTCTAACCGTATGTCATGTTAAGGGAACAATTTAATGGTGGTTATGGCTGTTATATTTACAACCTGTTACGCCTACCGGTGATTGTCGATATTGGAGTAATTGATTATTTTATTATTTATCTATTGATTCCTGGTATTCTAGTAGCTTGTATTATTTTTACAATCATGTTTGTCATTATTTGTGTTCGATAATACTCTTTTTGTACAATATCTTGAATAGTTGATTTTATTTTCGCATAATCCATAACTTCGCATAATAGATATAGCATGTAATATTGTGAGGAATGGTCTTTTTCTATTTCTCATGAAAATCACTGACTTTTAATGGATTGGTTTTCACAGAACTTTTCTCTTAGACTGAACTGTTACCGTATATTAATGTGTCAATAAATTGTACAAATTGATTGAACTAGTATTAGGATAATTTTAGAATTGATATATGACTTACGAAATATAAAATATATTACATACCGACCTAAGAAGTACTATATATTACAGTCGTGCGTCAAATTCATCGACGCGAGGCTGTATGAGTCCACCGAGGTATGTTTACTATTGTACTTACAGTCTATTGTTAATAATTAAATTTCAAATAATAATGTCTATATTAATTTTCAGTAGTAATATCTCTAGGACATTGATAACAGACGAGATAATTTCATGACAATCGAAAGCTCGTTCCTTGGTAACAGCACGAAGCCGAAGGCTGAGTGCTGTTACCAAGCAACGAGCTTGAGAAATTTGTCATGAAATTATGAGGCATTCATCAATGTCCGAGGGATATTCGGCGGATAATTTTTCGAAAAAAAAAATCATAACTCAACATAACGAAACATTTATTTATTAAAAGTACAGTTAGTGAAAGTACAATTATTAAAATTTAAGTTAACATTATTCTATGTTCATTCAACTCATATTCTCGTCCGCAGCAAAATTCCATGAATATTCCCCAAATATATTTGAGACTGTAGGTTGTATTTCTGGGAATTTTTTCTTTGATTAGCGCATTTATACTTTGAACATTCTCATTGCCGAAACGTGACATTTTGAAATTTATTTGGATGAAGTTGTCAAACTCGATCGTGTTGTCGTAGGGATTGAAAATTGCACTGAATGCAATTATCAGTCTAATGTTGACATGATTGGGTGAAATTGTTCCACATGACACAAAATGACGAAATTTGAATGGTTGTTAGAACAGTCGAAAAATTATCATTATAATTTGTTACATTATTTTATCATTTATACTAATGGTAGTGAGCTAGCAGGTAAAGAAAGTAACTGGGAGAGTACTTTCCATGCTGTAGGGGAAAGTAATTACTTAAAAAACTTTAAATCGTAAGTAATTTTGAGAAAAAAGTTGCTTCTCGACTGCTTTGCGGGTTAGAAATCCACAATATCTATTGTTAACTGATTGTAAGTATATTTTTTTGTACCGGTTAGGTCATAATAATAGAGTTGATATATTTAACGTATTGCACTAAATTATCCACTTAATGTAAGACAATAAAACAGACGGTGCTAAAATTGTATATACAAGAGTAGATCTTATAACGTAATTTTTTTAATACTTCTTTCTTTTAGCAGAGTCGTTTTTCAATACAAATATTTACCTGTCGAGGTTTTTTATCGTATACTGGTAGTGAGACTGATGTCATAAGATGGTAGACTTGTGTGTCGCCGTAATTATCTTGATGCTAAAAATTAAGTACAGTCTTTAAAAAATACGTAAATAACAATAACTATAGTAGAAACCCTCAATTCAGAAGAGTGATATCATAGTTTAAACGCGGAATATCCTCAAATTTAAATGTACACAGCGGCCCTCGAAAACTGCCTGTTTTCTCGATTGCAATTTGCGTTTCCTCATAAGAAATTACAGAATATATAAAGTAGTATATTTATTTGTGCTTCTCTATAGTAGACTTGACCAGAAGTTTTCGAACAGTGTAGCCAAATCTTGTTCACAAGTAGTAATTATGGTCATACAAAACCTGTATTCTTTCACGCAGCGATTATTACCGTCATAAAAATACCAAAAAACATGATATTTTCAATAGTAAAAATTAAGAACAAAATTGTAATAAAATAAATTTTATGTATATGTTTCGTTTCGTTACGTATTTAAATTTATAAAATAAAAATCGATATTTTAAAACACTATTTTTCAATCGTTTGGCAATGTTGGAATTAGCGAGGGAACTCGGTTTTACAATTCGGATCCAGACATGCAGTAAAACTAGTTTTTATTATTTTTTGCCCAAGAAATGAACGAAGAAAACATTGGCGTTTCTATGGGTAAATAGTGCATGTGTTTTTGTGAGTATATTTTATGTGATAAGTTTGTAAACTTATTGTTGTCAATACTGTTTTATCAATACTGTATTGCACTATTGATAAAACGTGTTATAGATAATAAGAGTGTTATATTTTGTCGTTTTATAGTAAATATTTAGTTATATTCTTTGAAATTTATGTATATATAGTATATATCCAGATTATTGAAATACAATGGACGAAAAACCGAGTTGTTCCAAGAGAAGACAGCAAAATTCTGATGTTGATTCCAAGAATGAAAAGCCGCAAAAGAGACGGAAAATGTTAACGTCCGAAGAGAAGGTAATGATACGAAACGTTTATGAAGGAATTGTCGGCAGAAAAATGGCATTAAACGTTAGCCAAGCGGTCGACATTTGTAGCAGTTTAACAAAAGTATCCGTTAGCTGTATTTATCGTGTACTTAAAAATACATCGGAAAATAAAAAGCAAGAAAAAGGTAAAACTAGAGGTAGGAAAAGCATTGTTTTGGATGACGAGACAAGGAATATTATACGTCGAAAAATTCATTCATTTTATTTTCGGAGTGAAATTCCAACACTGAAAAAAATTTCTCAAGAGCTCGAAAATGATGACTATTTACCCAAGATATCCCGTAGAGTCTTTATCAGGACCATGCACGAAATGAACTTTCGATACGTAAAACGCAACAGAAACAGTATGCTATTAGAAAAAAATGAAATTATTCTGTGGAGAAGAAAATATTTAGAAGAAATACGAAAAATTCGCAGCACTGGATGCAAAATATATTATTTGGATGAAACCTGGATTAACGAAGGTCAAAACGTTCAAATTAAACAAAATTAAGAAACTTTTGATTCAAGCAATCCTCCATGTAACTCCAGAGAGATGGGCTAAATGTATAGGCCACATAATTAAAGAAGAACATCGTATGTGGGAACTTGACACTCATATCAAAGTTTTACTAGAGCCAATTATAATTACACCAGGTGGTGAAGATAATGACAGCGATAGCAGCACTGCATATTCAGGTTTAGACAGCGAATAATATTTTCTAATAGTTTAATAAAAACATCAGCATAAAAAAAACCAAAAATAACGAGAAGAACATAGTAAGTGTGTATAGTGTTTGTGTTTAAACACATCAAACATTATTTTTATTTTGTTTTTATAGAATTTTATTTTGTTTTATAGGATTTTATTTTGTTTTGTTTTATACTGTTTAAGTGTTTTGTTCATTTTATTTAATAAGACAATATGGCTCTTGGCGATTACCCATTTAAAAAAAGTATCGCGCCACAAGACATACCTCTGGGGTGGCGTGGAAACTGTCTTAAAATTTGTTTTAAAAAATTTCATTGTGTAACTCTTTAAGGACGGGTCACGTCAAAAGACGTTTTAGCGTAACTTCCGCGACAGCCGGTTGGTATCAGTAAACTTTCTGCAAAATAATTCTTTTTTATAGCTTTTTGTTTGTGGCATTCTGTATTTTTAGGGGAATGTAGGGAATGAGCCACAAAATATTTATTCATATGTTTATTTATTGACGTTTCGATCTCTATATCCAGAGACCGTTTTCAATTATACAAATGATAGTACTATTTATTTTCTATGGCTTTTCGCTTGTCGTTCTGTATTTTTAGAAATAATGTTGGGAATAAGCCACAATATATTTATTCAAATGTTTAATTTACGGACGTTTCGATCTCTATAAAGAGACCGTTTTCAAACATACAAATGACAGATATATTTATTTTTCTATAGCTGCTTGTTTGTGGCATTCTGTATTTTTAGGGAGAAGGTTGGACATAAGCCACAATATATCTATTTACATGTTTAATACATTGACGTTTCGATCTCTATTCCGTTTTTAAAGATAGAAAAAAAAAGAAAATAAACAATATAGGATTATAAAAATATATAATATTAAACAAATAAAAAAAATATTACTATCATTTATATCTTTGAAAGCGGTCTTTGGATATAGAGATCGAAACGTCAGTAAAAACTTGTAAATAAATATATTGTGGCCTATTTCGAACATTAATATTTGAAAACTAAAATACAATTAACGTTAAAATAAAAGTAAGTGTACGTCACTGGATTTCCAAACGGCTGTCCCGCATTTCTGGGCCTTTAAACGATGACTCACTCTCTCAAATAGTGAAATTATACTTTAAACAACAATAAAGTTATATGACAATACAAAATAATAAATAAATATTAGAAATAAGTACAAATATCTTTCCTTCGCGTGTCTTTTATGATTTGCATATTGGAACATAGGCGTCGTCTACTTTTTCATATTGCGCCGTCTCCTTTCGAAGGTTGGCGATCCAACTGACAATTGTAGCTTTGATTATTCTTAATAATTCTTTTTTTTACACATGCGCCGAAGTACTTCATCGTTAGTAACTTTGTGTACGCATAGAATTTTTAGCATTCATCTGTAGATATACATCTCAAAGACATCTTTTGTTTTTTTGTTTCAGAGTTCATTGTCCAACTTTCACAGCCATAACGTATGGTCCTAAAGTTTTGGGAAAAATGCCAAAAGCATATAACTCTGACCACAATAATCTTATATTTGTATTAAATTATTTAACAATTTAACTTAACTATCCTTATTATAAATCAAAATTCAAATGACAGACAAGGGACCATTATTTTCGATTTGCCTAATAATTCCCCTGACACGTTGCATCATCCTTTGGACGACCTCGGCGTCAATTTCTCTAATATTTGTATATATGCGGCGACTTAACTGTTCCTGATTTAGACTAATATAGACTTTCCGACTTACTATTGCCCAGAACTCTTCAATTGAACAGGTAGGTAGGACTGAGGTAGGTTGGTGGGATTGTCTGCTTTCCGTACAAAGGTAATGTTGTTAGTTTCGTACCAGTCCCTTGTGATCCTCGCGTAATGACATGAAGCAAGATCTGGCCAAAAGACTATTTGATCATTTGCATGATGTGTGTTCACAAACTGAAGCAATTGAGAGAGACATCTTTGAATATAAATATTTGCGTTTAAGGCTTCGCCTCGAACAACACCAATGTAGGGCTGTGAGATAAAGCCAGCCTCAGAAATTGCACACCATACCAAAATTTTGTCGTCAAATTTTTTCTTACTTTTGAATTTTATTCATCAGGTACATTTTCGTAATCTTTCGTGTAAAACCCATCGTTACTCTTCATCTCAGAGTTGGACAAAGTAAAATATTTTTCATCGTCCATCACGATCAACTTGTTGACGAAATGCACTCGCCTTAACGCGCGGCAACATCTCGGAATTCTCTCTAATTGATCCTCTGTGTATTTTGGAGCTTTCCTTCTTTTTCGGTAGATAATATTGTTACTCGATAGGGTCCTGGATACTGTAGTCTTTCCAACATGAAATCTTCTGGCCAGTTTTCGCTGTGAGACCCCAATTTTGTTCTTAGCTGCTTCAATCCGTCTTGCCTCTCTTATATGGTTCAAAATCCGCGGTCGGCCACTTTTACGCAAGTTAACACATGGTATCCCTTCTTCACATTCTCTGATTTTGCGATAAATTGTCGATTTGCTTATGTTTTGATCTCGATAAATATTAACAATATCTCGTTTCGACATTCGCCCAACCATATTATAAACACCTCGACGAATATCAATTTTAACTCTGAGATAGCGCG
>NW_027312562.1:0-28248 GCF_040954645.1 Diabrotica undecimpunctata | reverse complement strand
CGCGCTATCTCAGAGTTGCCTTTGTAGACCGTAGACACCTGACAACAATTATTAGGTTACGACAGGACATTGTTTGGCGCCAGATCATCTATTTAAAATTAACTGTATTGATTCCCCCTTGTTTGTGAGTGTGGTCAAATAGGAAGTATAATACATATCTTGCTTGAGTGTCCTATCAATAAGACACCACAATTTGATTTATATCAAAAACTTATTAAAGATGGATGCCCAACACCCGTACAAAATATTTTCCACAATATCAATGCTAAAACCTTGAAAACGATTGGCAAGTTTATCAATATTTTCCAAATTAAAATGTAAGTAAAATATAAATAAATACCCAACCTAACC
The DNA here is from genome assembly GCF_040954645.1 of Diabrotica undecimpunctata. NCBI lineage: Eukaryota > Metazoa > Arthropoda > Insecta > Coleoptera > Chrysomelidae > Diabrotica > Diabrotica undecimpunctata. Next base: position 27,897 of record NW_027312562.1, on the reverse strand, counting down.
TATCCTTTTAACCACTGATGTCCTGATGGAACAAGAAAAATCTATATCATTAATGACATAATAGAATTATTTTAGAATATCCATTATAAATTGTCCAAAATAGTTGAAGGGAATATGGGTTATTTCCAGAAATTCCCCTTCTATAATTAAAATGAAAATATATACATGAGCTGGCCATGTACCTAAGAGGTGGAGGCCATAAAACGAAACAAGAAGAAGACAATACTTTAATAGAATTACAACTAAAACTTCAAAACTAAAAATACTATTACTATTACAAACTGTCAACAACAACTGTTTATTTATATATATATATATATATATATATATATACTATATATAATATATATATATATATATATATATATATATCTATATGTATATAAACTATTCGCTTCTTAATCAAGAAACATCATCAGTTCATCTAAAAAGAACAATATGAAAAGCCAAACATCCATGGAAAAGTTATTATAAGTGGGTTACCTTACATAAAGATATGTAGCAGTCAAAGATATAAAATGTGTAAAGAAACTTATGATAATGGTATATATTATATATATATTATATATATATATATATATATATATACATAATTTTCTGAAGTTCCACACTAGGAATTTCAGGATTTTTCGATGACATCTTACAAATTCTAGACTTTTTCATTTCTTCTTCTTTTTCGTCAAGGTACTTTCTCGATATGAAATAAATCTAACGAATTGGTCGTAACACTGCTCCCTCCTCTATAGTTATTTGTCTCGAATAACTGATCTTTCAGGAACCGACTGAAGCCAAGAGTGTGGATCAGTTTCATGGCATTAAGCTAATCGTCTAGATATGAACTACCTTGGGTTTACTTCTAGCTGAGAACTGCATGCAGTGGATTAGATGGTTTATTATTTACAGGAAAATGTACGGGGTTTCTCAGTTTCGTTGAAGTTTTGGACCAAGTACTTTCTTACGTGTAAGGTTGTCTAACCATGCTAGGTCACCTCTTTCGAAAGTGTACCTGTAGCATGCATGTTAATCCAAGCCTTAGATTTATTACTTTGAAGCTTTAACTTTACGAGAAAATACGTAGACTTTTTCCAATTTTTTTTTTCAAATAAATTTTCGATGTGCGTTAGAGATAAACAACTTTATTTCTCTTCCGGTGATCATCATCGATTAAAATACCCGATTGCCTTATGTTAGGAACCAATTTTTTTGATTATTGGCGACAAACATGAAAGGTGTTGACAAACAGTTTCTATTATGTCTTTCTACCATTCTGTCTGATTGGGGATGGAGAGTTTTCTTCATACCCAAAATTTTTCAATAATTTGTGCCATAACTCTGATTTAAAATTTCGTTCTTGATCAGAATGTAACTCGTTTGTTATAAATGCTTCTGCTACTGTAATTGCTTCTTAATTGGAAATGGGAATGGGTGCAATTTCAGGGCCATTTTTAAAAATAATCCCATTGCTATCATTAAGTACTTGTTTCCTCTTTCTGCCATCGGAAAATATTTCACTGCAAGTCGTTCAAAAGGCACTTCAGAAAGATATTGTGTCATTTTATCAGAGGACTTCTTGTTCTAGGACAAGTAATTTTCTACATCTCGTCCAGAATTGATCCAGTAAAATGTCTCGAATTCTGGCCAGTGTCCTTTTGACTCTAAAATATCCTTCAGAAAGGCTGCGTATGAAGTTTCTTGCAACGGACCTTTTAATGTGTAATTTTAGCAGTACCACTTGTTGAACTTTACGTATTCCATCGAAACTTTCCCACTTCCAATATAATAGACTATTGTAAACATACAAATATTGGCATTGAACCCAGTAAAGCCTTTATATTTCCACTGTGTTTGTGTTTTTCCTACTTCATTTTTAAGCCATTTTCGTATAAGTTTTAAGTTATTATCTTTCTTTTGACTCTTTTTAAAGATTTCGAGGAAAGTCTAATCGTTATCTTCTTTCTTGTTTAACTGTAGTTCTTTCGTAGACTTACTGCTTTATTTACATCTCTATTTCTTTAAACTGACACTGGCTTTGAACTTGTAATTCATTCAAAGCTTCTTGGAATTCTTGTAATTGTTTATTCTGGAAAATTGACACCTGTTCTCTTAACTTTTCTATTTCCTTTTAACTAATCGCTAGTTGCTCCTTCAAATGTGCAACTTTTGATTCCAGAGTTTTCGCTTCTGTAGAAAATTGGTTTCTTAGAGACCTATATCTACTTATATTTCTAGTAGTAATAGGTGACAGGCTTTCAAACGTCGCTCTGGAACTACCTTCTGACCTCACTATTTGGTTATTCAGTCTTTGCCTGGGATCGGCTTCTGCAATTATTTTTGCATTTTGCCCTATTTTTCCGCAATTAAAACATTTAATGTTTTGATTTTGAGATTTTTTGTTAAAGATTCTGCAGTATGATAAACATCTGGGATAAAATAGGTTGTTGGTTATCTTGGATTGTGACTTTTTCATTTTCTCGAAATGGTATTTCTTTTATTTTTTTTAAGCGAGATCTGGAAATACTTTTCGCTGCTTCCTACTCCTGAGCTGAGAGTAGTGCTTCCTTTAGCGATGGTGATGTTGTAATCGTAGAGCTTGTTGCATTTTAACATCCTGTGGTCCATTTATGAATGCTTGTACACCAACTGCTTCGGAAAATCTTTAGATGTCTGAGGGTACGCCAAATGCAATATTTTTTTAATATCGGCTGTACGTTCTTGCAGGCTTTCGTTATGCTCAAACTTTTAGCTAACTTTGGAAAACCTGCTATAAATGCTGCTAGCCGTATCTTGTTTCTAAAGCTCAAACAGAAGGTATAACTAGGTGCATCTTGGGGAAGAAATTTCAAGCTGGCTGCTGCCTGTCCTTGAAGGCGATACTACCAAGGAAGCTGAATTTCTTTCAAGTTCAGCTATTTGCACTAGCTGCAGCTTCGAATGGAAAACCGATAAGATTTTCCCATGCTGTTTTGGCCATCTAATATGAGTGGTTTTCAAATTTTGTTAGTTCTGATTGTACCTGGTTCAATTATGAAAGGTGATAAAGCTGTTTGTGTAGATTTGATGGTACGAACTGAAACAATATTAGGTAAGGAAGCTTGGGTATTAATTTTTCTTCCTTACTTAATTATTTGTCTTTTAAAATTAAATTTTAAGTCGTTTTGTTGTTTTGTTTTATTGTCTAAATCGGTTGTCATATCGTTCTATTGTTCTTCTACTTTATCTATGCAGTAATTTGTAATTTATGTTAATATTAATGTAAGAATATCTATTCAGTAATTCAGTAACTACTAATCTGACTTTATTTTACTACACCTCTCTTCCCCTGCTTGTCTACTCTTCTCCTTCACCTCCCTCCGCTTCTCCTTTTATTATTTATTTTTAACAACCATGCGGGGGGTCCGGTCGTATCCATTTCTTTATCAAAATCAGTAGATCTTGTATTTACCATGAACAACTCCAATTTATTTCTTTAATCCTACCGCTATCACCAGTGTTACAAATTATTTTATTCAACACCAACTTATTTACAATACTGCAAAACAGACTGCCCACTATAAACTTTAAAATTCAAAATATTACTACTGTTACAAAAATGTCAACAACATAGTTTATACATATATATATATATATATATATTATATATATATATATATATATATATATATATATATATAATATATATATATCGAGAAAAGGAGTACGACCGTCAATCCAATATAAACTAAGGTACACTCGAAGAGTGGTGGGTTTTCGGTCAAAGTGGAGAAATAAAAGACAAAGACGATGGCTACTTCATCTATTTATTGAAGACGTTTCGCTTTCTGCTCAGAAAGCATCATCAGTTCATCTAAAAAGAACAATATGAAACCAAACATCCATAGAGAAGTTATAACCAAAGTGTGTTACCTTACAAAGACATGTAGCAGTCAGTGATGTAAAAAATATGAAAAAGCTTACAAAGCTCTGAATGTCCAGCTTTGTAAGCTTTTTCATATTTTTTACATCACTGACTGCTACATGTCTTTGTAAGGTAACACACTTTGGGTTATAACTTCTCTATGGATGTTTGAGTTTCATATTGTTTCTTTTTAGACGCGCTATCTCAGAGTTTCTTTTTAGATGAACTGATGATGCTTTCTGAGCAGAAAGCGAAACGTCTTCAATAAATAGATGAAGTAGCCATCGTCTTTGTCTTTTATTTCTCCACTTTGACCGAAAAACCCACCACTCTTCGAGTGTACCTTAGTTTATATATATATATATATATATATATATATATATATATATATATATATATATATATATATTGACATTTTGAAAATACTAAACTTACTTCTTTCTAAAACAAGAATTACTTCTTCTTTTTCCTCAAAAGAAGTTTTCGATGTAAAATAAATTTCATAAATTTCATGGAATATTTTTTATAATATCAATGGAATACATATTATTTATTACCTTGACCATAGATATCTAATAATGAAATATTAAATTATCTTCGAATCGTATATAATTAATTTATTATTTATTTTGTAACTTTACAAACGTCTTATTTAAAAGAAGAAATGTTAGATGCATAATTGTTCTTAAATTAAGGGTTCTGAAGTTAAGGAGGGTGTAAAAGTGGACGTTTCCAATATTTTTTATATTTTTTTTGGCGAATTATAATATTATTACTGGGGAAACAATTTTTTTTAAAGCATTGTGTTTTATAAATTTATTTTGCTGGCATTTCAGTGGTCGGTGGTATGTTATCCATAAACACTTGAAGGAACGTCAACCTTACCACCTTCTTAATGGGCGCTACTTTTAAAGGGAAAAAATGCTTCTACAGGGCTAGGCCATATAAACCTGTGGTACGGATAAACCTACTCTAAGTTTTTATGGACAATGTCGCTTGAATATCTTTCCAACAGTAAATTCCAACAAAATAATTTCAAATACTTAAAAAAATTTTTGCACAAATTTGATGATTATAATGCAATGGGTGTCAAGTAAACAATATACAACAACTTTAAATACAACATCCTGCTCTTCTACATCTTTGTTTATGATGGTTGTGTCCCATTATCACATCCCAGGCCAGCGAAATTGCTTTATGAGGGAGTAATTCCTCAAAAGCTGCAGCACGTACTGTTTGTATTGGTGTCATGTTTTCCTTTAGTCTTCTTTTAATTCTACTTGAGCGGATTTTTCTAATTATTCAGCCACTGTTGTACCTGGTGGTAGGTTTTGAACGAATTCTGACTGAAAGCTCCTGAAAGGGATAGTGCAGCTAACTTGAGCAAAGAATCTATATCATGCTTTGCAATAGCCTTCAAGTAAGACTGATAGCGAAACCAATCTAAATTTTTCATGTTCCTGGTACCAAACATCGCTAGAAGGAAATACTTTCCGTCGTCACCTACTGCCCTGGAATTAGTTTTTTTAGGATCGTTAAAAACTTTGGCTTACACTTTTCTCTACGCTGTAATTTTCTCTTTTATATAGATGGTTGATACTGTGTTACATTCTATAAGGGCGCATATTGCAAGGAGTACAACCTTCATATCCCAAATTTCTCGCTGACAGTCAGCAATAGTGTACTCTTTCCTGCTCATTGCCTTTCTTTGGTACCATCATTTTCAATTTCCTTCTTGATGGTGCGTGGACAGTCAACAAAACTAGTAGGTCCATGTTATCATCAATAACACAAGATTCAAAGTCTTTCTTCATCAATAGCTGTTAAAACTATTAATAATTTAGCGTCACCTAATGCATGATAAACAGTGCAACCACATCTTAGTAAGTGTACTGTAAGAAGGGAAATAAGGCCTATTTTATTGCTAGCGTTAGCTAAAAATTTACCTTGGTTTATATTTTTATGAATTACGTTTTTAACTTTTAGTTTAGTGCTAAAATCTGCTTTGCGTAGGTGTTCTTCATCTTTTGTATTTCCTTGTTGGTATTCATTAAATACAACAGTCGCCTTTCCGTAATAAGTAATTACGTAGTTTCTGTATTTTCTCGCATAACTGTTTGAAGGTAGCTGGGGGTCGCCAGACAACATGATGAAGGAGTTGGCCTCCATTAATGATGTATGACATTTTCCCTGAATCTAGAGTACATGATGATTCTTTTGTGTCTGGAACCAAAAGAGTATAAACTAAAGATTTGCTTCCTTTTCTCATCAAGCCAAATCCGTCGAAAAAAGTTCATATTGAAATATTTCTCCAAGTCTCTCTCCACTCCTTACTGTGCTTCTTCTTCTTCAAGTTCCGCTCCTATCGGAGATTGGAAATCATTCTGTCAATTATAATTTTGTTGATTACGCGCCTGAATAGTTCAATTGAACTGCATCCAAACCATTCACGGAAATTGCGTAGCCACGAGATTTTACGTCTTCTTACGCTTCTTCTGCCTTTGATTTTACCCTGCATTATATTCCTTAGTAGTTCGTATTTTTCAACTCTCATGTTGTGCCCCAAGTATTCCAATTTCCTGATTTTTATGGAATTTAAAACTTCGCATTGTTTTCCTAGTTGTTCGAGAACTTGTTCGTTTGTTTTGCGATCCATCCATGATATTTTCAAAATACGTCGGTAACACCATATTTCGAATGCTTCTAGGTTTTTAATGTTGGATTTTTTAAGTGTCCAAGCTTCAACACCATACAAAAGGGTAGAGAAAATATAACATCGAAGCATTCTTATTCGGAGCGATATATTGATATCGCGATTACCAAAAAGTTTTCTTATTCTATTAAAAGTTGACAGTGCAATTTCAATGCGGCATCTTATTTCTTTTGTCTGATCAGTATCTTCTGTGATCCATGCTACAAGGTATTTGTACGAAGATATTTGTTCAATTTGTGTTCAATTTCTGTATCTAGTACTAGCTTAACTTTGATGTTTTGTGCTTTTGTAAATACTATAAACTTGGTTTTTCTTCAAATTTATTTTTAGTCCATAATCGTTGCAATATATATTTAGTTGTTCAGCAAGGTGTTACAGTTCTTCTAGTGTTCCTGCCAGAAGGACGGTGTCGTCAGCATATCTTATGTTATTAAGTGGCTCACCGTTTATTATAAGGCCCTCACCGACCTCGGCAAGCGGTAATTCTGAGATGGCTTCACTGTATAAATTGAATAACAAGGGTGATAAAATACACCCTTGGCGAACCCCACGGCGAATCTGGATACCTCGGTCAGTTCATATTCAACTTTCAATTTGCTGTTTTGTTCCAATACAGGATGATTCTAATGTCTCTACTGTCTATGTTTTTATTCAATAAAATTTCTTTAAGCCGATTATGCTGCACTCTGTCAAATGCCTTCTCAAACAGGCATATACTTCCTGATTTATATCTAAGCATCTCTGAAAGAACAGTTACTGCAAACAGTGTTGATTGGAGCCGTTCTGTAGGTATTATACCTGTTCTATATATGGTATTGAATAGATCCAAAAGAAGATCAATATATTCAGTATTCACAATGTCGAGTAACTTGATGGGAACTTCATCAGGCCCGGGAGATTTACCACCTTTAGCTTGTTTCATTGCATATTCAATTTCTTCTCGTATAATGTCAGGCCCAGTATCATACTTAAATTCTTTTGGTGCTTCTGTTCTTACTGTGCACACTACCCGATATAAGAGAGTGTTTGGGTTTACACATATCGTGGTGTTAATTGTGATCGACCTGGTTATAGAGGCTAGGGGCTTAACAGATAACTTTCTTTTTAAGTGTAACTCATTGAGTGTTTTATTTTTAATTTATTTCAAAGCCAGGGTTTCCTATAACGTCTGATGATAAGGAACAGAGTTCAGGTGTGTTAATGCTTTAATAGTTAGAAATTATTAAATTTTTTTTACGGTTTGTAAATTTTACCATTATTTTTAATTTGCAATTTTTATAACTAATTTATTAATTTTTCGTAATCTTACATAGCATTGTTTACATGTACGCCCTTCGTAAATTTAAAACCGTTCGTTTTAAAGGGAATATGCATCAACCATTTTTCGTTTCAAATTGAATGTAGAACATTGTTGTATAGAACATTATTCACGCTAAACCGCATTGATTTAGAAATTTTAACGAAAAACGTAAAAAACTACTAATATAACGGCTTCTATGCCCCCCCCCCTTGTGGGGTGGGGCAGAGTGGTGTGTGGTGTAACTTTTTACTTAATAATATATTGATCATATAGAACAATTTGGTATTGGAGAAAAACTTTTACTTAGATGTCGGGGTTAGACCTTTTTTTAGACCAATTGTACCATACTATTAGTTCAGTTCTATATCATATATTTGTAGTCCGTATATACCTTATAGACATTTATATATATATATATATATATATATATATATATATATATAGATATATATATATATATATAGATATATATATATATATATATATATATATATATATATATATATATCTGTTTTTGCATTGCCTTCAATAATATCTATCGCAATTGCACATAAAACGTCAAAAAAAAAACGATTTTAGACTAGGGCCTATTAAACCTAAATATAATGCCATATTTACCATTAAGTTATAAATTTATCTACCGTTATACGTAATCCTTGCTTGAGTACTCTAATAGCTGTCTATTTTGTGAACTCTTTATCCAGTTTGTTTGTATGCGCCCCAAATCGGCGGTCCCTCTTATTGAAGAACGTCTCCCATATTATGTAAAGGTTTTTTTTATAATTTAAAGATATTTATACGAAAAAACCTTTTCTATTAAAGTTCCATCCTTCTATCTATGTTAATATTGATGATAAGCAAGTTTGTCATGAGCCTTGATTTTTAAGAAATTTATCTTGGTAATTAAAGTATTTCTGGTTTATTAAGAAAATAAATAATATAGTACATACTTATGCTTTGTAGAATCCTAGGTATTGCGATTCTAAGTAGTGAGTTAAGGTTGAGATCACCATATTTTTCAATTGGATTTATTTATTATTTACCTCATTCTTATCGATTGCCTTGCAAGAATTTTTTTAAACCTATCAGACTGCAATTTATTTGCATAATATATACGTATATAATGTTTCTAGTGATGTGAGCGATAACAATAAAACTGATGAAGTCTTTTTCTTTTAAACTTTCTTTAAAAAAATGTAGATAGCAATCTAAAGGTCACAATACAGCCAATAAAACAATTAACATTTGCAACAGAAATGATCAGAGCTCAATGTGATTTCATAATTAATAATCAGAGTTAAGGCATTCAATATAGCTAACACAGCAAACTATTATTCCTCGATTTAATATAACTATTGAACAATTTACTTCACGTTCCATTCATAACAGTTTAGCGTTTTCATTAACAGTAAATCTAAAATCGATGGATCTGCATTAATAGGAAATTGCGTAAATTAAAGCAGAACTTTTCTTGTGTTATATAAAATTAGTTTATAACTTAAAGTTTTTGTAAGTTGCAAAAGGAGGCATTTTAAAAAGCTATTGGAAATATTTATATCAGGTTGGGCTGATGATGAAGAATTGTTTTATTAGAAACATTTAGAATACTCAAAAATGTTTTTAGCCCTGAATGAACAAAGAAAACAAGAATGAGAGAAGAAAGAAACATTTTTTTATTTAGAAACATACAACACACATCAACTACGTAGTTGTTAATAGTTGTTAATAAGTAGTTTTTTATTAAGTTTGTCGTTTATTGTTTTCTATTGCCTGATATATTTCGGTATTCTAGTGTTTATATGTATGGCTACTCCATTGTATCTGATATATAGATAGTGTGGTTTTTTTTTGTTTTAAAATGTCCTTGATCTCTCCAGTGTTATTATGTTAAACCACATATGTTCATATTTAGCTGTATTAGCTCTTTCTCTACTGTGTGAAGATTTCCAGTTTATAGAAGAGCTCTGACTTTCCATGTGCCTATATTCAGCGATTTTTACTTTAAAACTTCTGTGTTTAGCTTTTTCTGCCAGACGCTCATTCACCATGTAGGTCTGGTTATGCCCGTTGACCCATTTTGCACTTTAAAACCCGGAATCACAGCAGCGCCGGTTGCTTTCCGAATCGCATGGCATCTCTCCTTTTTGTGTTACGCTATTCATTCATTTAGAGTATACTCTCGGAAAGATAATCAGGTGTTTTCAAGGTCCCCTTTGAAGGTTTGATCGCAGTGTTATGGTCGGTTAAATCATTATATGATATTCGTTCGAAAGTGTTTGTTATCAAGCCATCAGCAGAAATCAATTCCCTGCTTTCTTGATACAGTAGTGACATAGCTGCTGCCCTATGTCATGCCCTCAGTTGCTCGACGGATGCTTATTTAGTAGGACCTTATTCACACCTATTCTACATATCTGCAGGATATTTCCCTATCAGCCAGTGGGACGTGCCGTGTCGGGGTTGAGGACTACCCCGGCCGTTCGTCTTCCGCGAAGTACAAAAGTGCCCATAATTAATTCAGAACTCCTTTTCCACGCGAGCTGGGACGGGCACGGGAAAGTACTATACCTGATACCAAACAAAAATTAAACTGATGGGTAGAATACATTACGGTATTATTCGATGCCAAGAGGTTAGAAGAAGATCAAAACGAGATAATATATAAAGTACCAAATATCTTATATTGGTAAGTAACTTTTTTTTTCAATCCGAATAGAGAAGCACTTTTTTCTATTCGGATTGCCGAATATAGACCTCTCCTTATTCTCGCCATTCATCTCTGTTGTTTGTAAGACGTTTCCACATTGGTCCTGCAGTTCTTTTAATATCGTCGCTCCATCGCATTTCCTCGTGGTCTTTTCGCTTCATGTGGCCAATTCCCCATTTCTTTATTCCATCGGCCATCCGTAAGACGTTCGTTAAGTCCAGCCCATTTCCATTTTAGTTTAGCTGCCAGTTCGACAGCATCTTTTACTTTTGTTCTATTACGAATGTTTTCATTGATTTTATGGTCTTTGAGTGAGACAGATACCCAGCATCTGTCGTTCCATAGCTCTCTGAATTTTTCTGATCTTCTCTGAGTTTTAGCTCCATATGTAAGTGCAGGTAGGATACAGGAATTAAATACTTTGGTTCGTAGTCTTTGAGGTATATTTTTATTTTTAAGTACATATGAGAGTCTTCCGAATGCTGTCCATCCCATTTTTACACGTCTGCTTATTTCGGTAGTCTGATTTTCTTTTGCTTACCTTGACATTTTGACCCACATATGTATATTCATCTACGTGTTCTATCTCTGTCCCTTCGATGTTTATCATAGGTTTGATAACTTTGTTTGACATTAGTTTACTTTTGCTTAAATTCATTTTCAGTCCTTTTTTTAGGAATTCTATATGTAGCTCCTCAATCATCGTATTCAGTGCATTCCACGTGTCGGCTATTAGTACTACATCATCTGCGTATCTAAGATAGTTTAAGTATCTTTCGTTAATAGGGATTTCCTTATTTTCCAGTCTATTAACTTAAAGATATCTTCTAGGACAGCTGTAAATAATTTTGGAGATATTGTGTCTCCTCGTCTTACGTAAACTTAAGTAGCTTATGTAATAAAACAAGCTACAGAAAGAAAAAATGTAGAACCTAACGAATTACTTTTTTAATTTTAAAAACATACATACATATAAGTATACTGAATATGCAAAAACTAGATATAGAAATAAAACGAACCTCAACTGGGATTAAGAAATGGAACTGAAACAAGAGAGGCGTTGTTTGATATAAATGCTAGGTATGAAAGGGTATGAAACGGTATACACCTCCTACCTATACTCGCAAGGAGCTAATCACAAGAGGCATTACCAAAAACCGTTTGAAAGAAGTGCGTCAAGATCGACTGTATAAGGATAAAGTTATGGTTTGTTAGAACAGTGAGCGACGCATCACTCACAGTCAGTCGAACGCCGCGTACGTTCGTCAAAATCAAAGAAATGGTTCTCTATGATAACGGTTTATTAGGTTCTGCTGAGCTGCGCGCACTGCAGAGCGATAGCCGTGTACGTCGACGGTGTGCGCTAGAATCAACTGCGATTTGATTTGGACGCAAACCTTCAGCTGAGCTCACAGCATACACATCTATACTGAAATTATAATTGTATTTTTATATAGTTATTATTATTGGTAATAATTAAGTGATGCCTACTAAATTTTCTCCCGAGGCAGATAAAAGACTAGTGGATCTAGTACAAATTGTAAGACAGTTATAAATAAATCCCTGGAAAGTCTAAAATATTCTCGAAATTTTTCCTCGTTTTAAAACAATCTTTCTTGGAATATTAATTTAAAAGCACCTTCTGTATTAAGACATGAAAAAAATTCGTTTACATTTTTATTTCTTTTATTTAGATTTAACGTTATCAACTCTTCTTCCTCCTCTTCTTGGAGTAATAAAATTATTGCGTTAAATTGGCGAGAATTAATTTTTTTAAACGTACAATCTTTGAGAGAATAAACGTGAAACTAATTTTTTAACTTTTTTTTAGAGCGACAGAATATTTATGTGAATTAATCTAACAAACCGACTCACCCAAAACTGCCGTGAGTCGAGTACAACAGATTCTGCTGTACGTGTATGCTGTGCGCTGCTCACTGTTCTAACAAACCGTAGCTTAAGGAACCACTTCATTTTCCTTAACCGGGAGATTCAGTTGTAGCCATTATTGATAAGATTTTAAATGATTTCAATGTTTAATGAATAATTAAAAATTATAAAGTAATTAAAATATTATGTTACTAATGCTATGTTGTGTAAATATCTTTGTGTTAAGTTAATTTACTTTTTATAAAAGTTATTTGCCTATATTGCTAATATATGTTGGCTACATGTTGCATATATGTTAAGATTTCTGCTTTTTTTAATAAAAAAATTGGCCCATGTAGACTTCAATTTTTATTGCCTATAAATCCAAGCTCTGGTTATCACTTTCTGTAATAAAACGCAACTGGTAAATCTTTTTTAAAGTTAGGTCAATGTGTTTTTTTTTTCTTAGAGGGCATATTTTTCACCTTTTAAAATAGTATCAGTAAGAGTTTTTGGTCGCAATTTTTAATTTAAAATTTTAAATATCTGTATCTTAGCAAGTAAGCTCTTTAAGGGTTCATGTTTTCGTATCAAATTTTTTTAGTTAGCGAGTGATCTCTAGGGTTGTCGAGCAAATACAGGAACACTCTGTATAACAGTGGCCTATAAAAAATCTGTAGACAGCATAAAAAATCATTAGAGTGGATGCATTTAATTCACCTACAAAGAAAGATATGCGATGTAGTATTTGAGCCGACGATGTAAGTAATAAATCGTCATGTGGGTCGTTAGACATTAGATTTACTGCACGTTTGAAATACGTTTGTGGGCGTCACGTTTGCTAACGAATTAAAAAAAAACGGGGAATGAAGGTTTGCTAATGTTAAGCTCTAATTTTGTTTCACCTAAGCTGTACGTACCGTAAATTTTATTGTTTAACGTAATAAAATTTGACCAGAATTTTTTAATGTGTAGTGTATTTTAAAATAAATAGTTTTCTAATAAGTGATGGCTTCGACCCTTACTTGATGAAAATTCATTTTATATAACAATTAAATAATGAAAACATTGTTTTCACAACTTCCACAAAATTTATTATAATATTTTATCACTACAGATATCTTGTACAAGAAAGTCCTGAAATTAGTATTTCCACCACCCGAGAAAAAACCCAGTACCTTTTGCTCAATTACATATACAGGCAAAATAACAACAAAAATAGCCAAACACATAAGAAAGAAAGGAATAACACCAGATTTTAGAACAAACAACAACTCAGGAAAATTATATTACAAACAACAAGAGCCAAAATAAAAAGCACTTACACAGTGGTGTATATATACAAACTTAAATGTGGCGACTGTCCAAAAACTTACATCGGTCAAACTAGTAGAACCTTTAACAAACGTATAACAGAACATAAAAGAACTTTCAATAATAGGAAAACAGATTCTACATACGCACGTCACCTTCTAGATCATAATCATTCTGTTAATGACGAATTTCAAATTCTTAACATCCAAAATAAAGGCCTTAACTTTATTAGAATGTATGAAAATTAACAAATTAAAAAACACTGAGATAATTCTCAATGACCAATTTGGGACAAACAGTTTTTCCTTCCTCAATATATTTCGTTAAAGACTTTAAATTGTAAACTTATCCAAAAATAGATCACTTGAAAAAGGCACTCTGCCGAAATAGCTGTACTGATAAAATATTACAACAAATTTTGTGGAAGTTTTGAAAACAAAGTTTTCAGTGTTTTATTGTTATATAAATAGTTTTCTACTTATTCTGTTTCTATTCATGTATAAGCTTATATGCCACTTTACTTTTTGGGTTATTATTTAATTTCAGATTGTTTGTTTGTTTGTTATGATCGTTTTCTTGGATCTCTGGTTGACCTTATCTCAGCGGATGAGATATTTCTTGCTATTTTTACTACTGTTTTTGCTGTTATGCTGTTTATGTGCTTAAATTTGTCTAGACCTGCATTAATACTATTCCTAATTTTGTATATGTACCTTGTGCCGTGATTCTATACTCTGTTTGTTAATATTTTTTCGTTGTTGACCTTGATTTTTGTATTTTCTTAAATTATTGCTTAACTCTTCTACCTTAAAATCTCTATTATATGGATACTATGGAATTCTATTCGATATGGAATTAGGTGAACTGCCAGTCCAAGCTTAGTGAAACTTTATCGTTTACACTCTTTACATAGAGAAAAGACGTTAAAATGAAAGTATACGATTTTATTTCGCAATGCAAGTAGTACACATTTAGACCCCTATTTTACAAATCCTGATAATTATTTCTACTTGAAATTTAAATGGTGCAGTGATGCACAAAATTTGACGCTGTATCATATTAGCATTACTATCCTTTCCTACTCAATTCCGACTCTCACCTCCACGTGGTGAACTCCCTTAATGTTATGATATCCAACCTCAGTGAGAAGAACAGTCAGGGTAAACGAGAGCGGGAGGAATGGTTCTGTGAAGATTAGAATGTTGGGCTAAATATTAATGACCCCTTTCCTTAAAAAAACTTATTGTTACAAAAGCACAAAGAAAAAGAGCCGGACGTCTATTTAATAATGATATAGCAAACAACAAAGGCATAACGATTTATGGATCTGCACATGGAACCTACAAACCCTTTATGCCAAGGCGCCTTTATTTGGTAACAGAAGAACTAGATAAAATAAAAGCCAACGGAACAGTGATTCCACAGGCTGGTTTGGGAATTATCGAGAGAAAACAATACAATCTATAGCGGATATAGTTGCCGACACGAGTTTGACAGTGGTTTTTCGGCAAGTAAAAAAAATTATTCGTTAACTTTATAGCCATAAATGAGACAAGAGAAAATGTAGAGGAATGGTAGACAAATTGTAGACATACATAAACTGAAACATAAAAACTGAAGAGACAACGGAAATGTTGGGAAGAACAAAATCATTTAAACAAAACGACTGGTTTGAGAAGGAGTTCCAAGAAGTAACAGATAACAAAAATAGAGCATATCTAAAGACAAATCAAGCTTAATACACAAGAAGAGCGGACAAGAAATACCGGACCCTAAGAAGAAAAAAAAATTACATAGAAGAAAAAAAGGCAGGCAGAAAGCCTAGAATGCCTAATAAATCAAAACGAAACTTGAAAATTCTACAAAAATCTAAATAAATTTAGCGTAGATTTTAAGTAAAGAATAGAGAGCTGTAAAAAAAAGAGAGGGATTCCAAGTGATACGGCCTCAATCTTGAACAGATGGGTTGAATTTTTCTACGCAAAATTTGATCGCCTTTATAACGAAAAAGCAGATAACACCCCATCAGATTAAAATAACTGAAATCTATTTAACTCAAACGAAAGACCAGCTACCATAGAGGAGGTTGATCAAACGATTAAATAGCTTAAGAAAAATCACCAGGAACTGATCAAATCTGCAGTAAGCTCTACAAGAATTGTGGCGATGCCCTGCTACAGGCACTGCATAAACTTATAGTCTATACGTGTTATAGTCTATAATAGTCTAAACGTGTAATATGCCCGTTACTTGAAAAAGGCGATTAGCTCTAATGTGACAGCTACAGAGTATAGCCCTGATAACAACTTCTTAAGAAAGACTAGCAAATATTATCTACGAAAAGTTACAAGTTTACACAGTAAGAATAGTTGGAAAATACCAGGCTGGATTCACTCCAGAAAAATCAACAATTAACCAGATTTATTTAATAAGGCAGATCCTTAAAAAAATATTAAAATTTAATATTAAAACTCATCACCTATATGTTAACTTTAAGGCCGCATACGACCATGTCAAGAAAACAGCACTAAATCAATCAACGTGTCTTTGGTATACGAGAAAAACTTATCAGATTAACGAGAATGACAATTTCTAACTTAAAGGCCGGTGTTAGGATACAGGGAGATAATTCTTGGTTCTTTGAGATAAAGGATGGACTTAGATAACCTTTTATTTTACATTGCCTTGGAAAAGGCAGTCCAAAACACATGAATTAGAGATAACGGTACTATTTTACTATTTACAATACTCCGACATAAATCTTAGCGTACTCTGATAATATTTACATTTAGGGCGTAGCAAGCGAGATGTTGAGCAATGCTTCCTAGAATTGGAAACGGCGGCGAAACAAGTCAGTCTAGTCATCAACGAAGACAAAACCAAACACATACTGGTTGCATGAGTTTGGTTAATTGGGTTCAAGTACATGCACATATATCTTAGCTTGCTAGTAAGTACTATCCCTAAAACAAGTAAAAAAGTTAAAAGACGAATAAACCTTACAAATGGGGCATACTATAGACTTCAAAAACAAACAATAAGTAGAGACATGGGTACGTGGTATGGGTAGTTAAAATATCTATGAATATTTTACTTGTCTGGTTATAACTCACAAAGAAATGGAGTAAAGGTAGTTTTAAGGTGTTAAAGAAATACATTTGCCTCTTCTTCATGAGTGAGATTCCAATGTCTGTTACTTATTTTAATAGCTGGCATAAGTTATTGTGGTCCTAACAATTTTCTGGAAGCCTTTCAAAGAGTGTAACCTGTGGCTTCTAATGGTGATAACTAGACTTCGGCAAATATGCAAATAAAAATGTAAAAAATATGCGCATAAATATGCACGTGTTTACCCGAAAATATGCAAATATTTTACAAAATATGCATACAAATAAATAAAAAAATCGTAAAATAGTAACAATTTTATTTAAAAAAAAATGTACATAACTAAATATTTCCTACTATTCATTAAGATTTACATTTATTATAAGTAACTACATCATTTTTAAGTATGAATAAACTTATTTAGAATTATGGTAACAATAAATGATCAAGTGGTGTTCAAAATTTTCTAACAAAAACTTGTGGCTTCTGTCTGAGTACATATATTTATATATGGAAAAACTTCGTTCAACATCAACTGATGTAACGGGAGCATTTTTCAAACTAACCAAAACATTTGGTTCTAAATTAATTGTTTCCGAAATATTTCCAGCCAGAACACTGACTACTTCAGAAAGAATATGGTAACCTTTATTTTTTTCCATAGTAGCTTCAAATTTTTTTAAAATATCTTTTCCAATATTACCTCTAACGTTCCGACAGCATGACGCAAATTCTTTTATTAATGCTGTACTTTCGAACAATGACAGTTTTGGTGATTCTAACTGAGTAATTGTTTTTTGAACAAAACTAAAATTTGATTTTATAAATGAAAGTTCTTGTTGAAGCAAGTTACTCTGAAAAGTTTGTTTAGAATCCAAAAGAGATTGGGAACTTTCATTTGTTAACGTATCAATTATGTTCTTTATTTTAACAAAATGATCTGCATAAAAATTAGCTGCTTCTAACCATGTTCCCCATCGCGTTAAAATAGGTTGTGGTGGAAGAGGAATGTTAGGTAGCATTTCTTTATAAAGTTGAATTCTTATAGGAGATTTAAGAAATACTTTTTTGACACTGGATATCATGGTATTTACAAGAGGAAACTTTTTTCGTATTTCCTCTGCAACTCTGTTTAATCCATGCGCTACACAAGTAACATGTATTAAATCTGGGAAAAATATTTTTAAATTTTGTCCTGCTTTCACCATATAAGGAGCAGCATCCGATAAAATAAGCAGTAATTTATTAGAAGGAATAGTTGTCGGAAGAAAAAAAGTTGCTTATGTTTCTTGTATAAAACGCGAAATTGTTAAAGCATTTGTTTTCTCAAGTTTCTGGCATGAAATAAGATGAGATTTTGGTAAGGTATCTTCTTTAAGAACACCAATCAATAAATGAGCAATATACTTTCCTGAGGAATCAGTGGTTTCGTCTACAGATATGTAAAAATAATTATCTGCAATTTCTTCCTTAATATTAATTAACACCGACGAGTATAGCCCGTTCACATTATTTCTTCTTAGAGACCGATCACTTGGAACATTAAGTTTGCAATATTTTTTTAGAAACGAACTAAAATTTACATTTGCTAATTTTGAAAGCGGTATGTTTGCAGACACTAATGCGCGACACAAGTCTTCATTAAAAGTTTCTTGCTCATCTAATTTTTTTGAAGTAGATTGGAAACATTTAGCCATTGAAGTTTGATGTTTTCCTCCTATTTTTCCTTTTTTTGCAATGTGTGAAGCAGTTCTCACATGTTGGTCTATCTGAAATTTCTTTTCACATGCTATCTATAAATAAAAATAAAAACCTTTATTTTAACCCAACCTTTAAAATATAAAAATATACAAGGTGTTTTTGGTTAATCAAATAACTGGTTTGGAAAAAAAAAAACACTCGCTAAGTGTTTTAAATGCAGTATTAATCCACAAATTAGTTTTTGTTACTAACCATTAGTACATCATATAACTTATTTTAAAATTCAACAAAAGTTTTTTTTTTGTTAATTCAATTACAATAAAAATAATTGTGTTTTAGAATAGCTGACTTCATAAAAAAAAGTAAAGGTGAAAAATTTTTCTAAATACACACCATTGTATTGTACCATGGACAATTTTTTCTCACTAAAGGAAGCTATTTTTCATTTAAAAACAACCTACGAGTACTAAATTTCAAGTAAATACGTTTATTGGTTTTAAAGTTATTGTTGTTATTAACTAAAAGAATTTAATTTTTTTTAATTTTAACACCCTGTATCTCGAAAAGTAAATAAGTTTGACCCCTCATTAACTATATCGTTTTGTTCAATTTTTCGAGAAGTATCTACAGTCAAACGTTGTAAGTGTCATTTGGAAACACCCTGTATGTATGAAATATTAGATATTTAATAGAAAATATTAGATACTTACAATTTTGCCACAGACTGAACAGTAGATTTTTCCCATATCCATAGACAGCTCTTTATAAGGTTTAATCCAAGTTGAAGCACTGGTTGTTTTAGGCATTATAAAATCACAATCTTCCTTTTTGTTACGCACAACGAGTGTTTACGCTTTGAATATCAAAACAAAAATGATTTACAAATCTGAGCATCAAATTAGAAATGTTTAGGTACCTAATTCAATAAACTGGGAGATTTTGGAAAATCCCTAAATTAGGAACAAAACTATTAGCCGTTTACCTGCTGTTAAGATACAATAAATTGTAGATAGATTTGGGGATTAGAGCATAAAATGCAAATGAGCGAACCCTTAGCGATTATCCAATAACTGAATGCCTCAGTGACCGAGACTTTCTAAGAATGTTGAGGGCTACTTAAATTGATCTTCTTTGAAATTGTAAATGTTTTGTACCTGTAGAGATTACGTACTTAGATCATTTCTTAATTAAAATGACTACAAAATTTTATACAAGAATTGAAATAAATTGGTATGTTTAAAAATTTTCAAATACAGTATAAAAATCTGAACTTTTATGCACTTTATGCAAACTTTTATACAAATATGCCAAAATATGAAATATTTGCATAAAATATGCACAATATGCAAAATATGCAATATGCATATTTGCCGAAGTCTAGTGATAACTTCTTCAGGTATTTTGCAGTTAATATGTTTTTTAAATCACTTAACATGTTTTCAGGAATTTTGCTGCTTTGTTAAACACAGCTTTATTGGTCGGTATTCGATTGTTTTGCCATGTCTATCTAAGTTTCCGCTTTTCTCAAATTTTTGTGTAATGGCCTTGGAATGTTGGGTTTATTATTGGGTGTTGGGGTAGATTCTTAGCCAAGACCAAAAATTAATGTCAAAAAATAAATAAATAATTATGCCAATAAACGAAAAGAAAAAACATGCATATTAAAAAATATCAGAGCATATTATGCAACGGAAGTTACATTCCACTCTCTAAACTGTACAAATTAAATTGTAATTTTTATCAAAACTAACTTTCTCTGTAGCTTAATGATAAAAGTCCCGTAAAAAGTTTTGTTACACAACTTCTTGTAAAATACAAAAATCGTGCAAAATTTTACCAGAATGTTCAATCTTTATTACTTGTAAAGTAAAATATAACGTAAGCCGACGGCAGTTTGTGATAAACTTCAGAAATTCTTCGTAAAGGTTTTAAAAAGAAATTTATAGAACTTTCGCACTTTGGATCACATATTTATATATTTAAGTGAATATGGAAATATTGAGTTATGGAATATGGAGTTAGAAAATATAATTAACATAACTCATAAAATAAAAATTTGCAATGCTGTATGCCTCAAATTCAAAATATTACAATCTTGTGTAAAACTTTTAATGTGATTATTGATACAATAATTTATAAAATTACGAAAATATCCAAAAGGATTACAAAATTATTCACGTTTTTGGACCTACCAGATCATCATCAGTGATATCTGAAAGTCCCATTTAATTTTAATGAAAATGGCTAACATTTTGATTTTTAATAAAAAACATGTGGTACTTAAATATTAACCTATTTAAAGCATTTGCAAAAAGATAAGTGGCCTTAAGTGCATGGCATAAATGGCGATACCCTGGCCGTAAAATATGGCGGTACCATTCACAATAAAAAAAAAAGTTATGGTACATTTAAGGCAGTACGATAATATATATATATATATATATATATATATATATATATATATATATATATTGTGACGATTAGGGTTTATAGAAAATAATTTATAAGTTATATACTACATAATATTAGATATTTGGTTGTTTTAAATAAGTTATATACTAGAGAATTTAATAAAAATATATTTATGTGAGGGCATTTTTAATAAATTAGCATAATAATTGTAAAAAGTTGTATTTTAATATTGTAAATATATATAAGTGAGCCATGTGCTTAGGCAACCAAAAATACTCTCGGAGATTGACAGATATTTATACTCTGAAGTGACGTTTAAAAATATTTACGAATATAAAGTGGGTTATAATAATATATTGTTTGAAATGTGTATTTTATTAAATTAGAATGTTAAGTTACTAATTTAATTATATATTCTGATCTGAAAAGCCTAAATCGTCACCTCAATACTACAACTAGATAACTCGAAAATTTTCATTTTTGAGATAAGTTTACCAATAGATGTAAATATATCATCTTCATGTTATGCTACAACTAGACAATTCAAAACGAACCCTATGAGTCAATATAACTAACTTTCAAAAGTAGATAACTTTATAAAACAATCTTTGTTTAATACTATAACTCGATATCATAAGTTATCTACTTGTTGCACATTTAATGACTAAGCTGTTAGTCACACAAGTATACAACTACACTTTCCTAGTTGTAGCACGTAAGTAAGGCCACTTGAAAAATACGACCACTGAGTTGTCACCATTGACGAAGATTTTGTCCGTTAGATATTTTGATGATTAATTACTTATTTGTTTTGAGAACGTGAGTGCAAAATAATTAATAATGTGGCTATGTAAAATATGTAATGCCAAGTTCAATTGTAGAAGTGATTTTCTAATTCACAGTGGTAGTGCAAACTGTTCTACAATACTTACGAATGGTATGTACAAATCTATATTTTTAAACCATGTATTACCACTTTTTAGGCTAGGAATTATAGTGTTTCTTCAATATTAAAAAATATAGCAAATAATTTTTGTTTTGTTGTAAAAATATATATATATATACAAGGATTTCCACAGTTTTCACTGTATTCCTTCACTCAACCGTTTTCTCCAATTTTTCCTGTTTAGCCAGTTTAGTTGTAAAAATAAAAAGTACAAATAAAAGTTCCAGTGATCCCTGTATTTTAAGATTTAATATCATTTTTGTAATTGTATTTGTTCAATTGAATAACATATTAGAACTATTTTGTTGCTTCTGTTGACAAACTAAAGCTTATAGTTTATTAAAAATGGAAATAATTCAAATAAAAAAATAAAAACTTAGATTTTGTACCACTATTAACAATAAAATCATTTTTATATGTTACGTTATTGTGGGCATCATTATTTTATTTACTGACAACAAATTTGTGGTATTAGGAAGATAACATTAATCTTATTTACAGGTGATTACAATATACCAGTAGAAGAGGTGGTTTTAACTAGTACAGATACAGATAACGAAGGCAACATTTGTGAAGATATTAGTACATCAAGTCAGGTGGCTATAACTGAGGACTGTGATGCAAATGATGTTGGATGTTCGTTCATTGAAGCTGTGGCAGAACCTTTTTCTTCAGAAAATGATTTAGAATATTTACCTGCTGACGAAGAAACTTCATCTGATAATGAAGTTGACAACATGCTTTTATCAACAAAATGTAGGAATAAAAGCAACATCATTCTCGATGGCATGGAAACATTTCCTGAAGTAACTGATCGTCCACGAAAGCGACGTCGTGTACTCGATAAATGGTCAAGAAATCTGCGTAAAGAGAAACGCGCCAAAGGGGAAGCTTATGTTTCTTCAAGAAATAAAAGCATTCCTGAAGTAACAATGAAACCACCGCTTGTCCCACCAACTGCCGAAACCTGTGTTCTAGTAAACTAACTGAATTGGACAGAACGAGAATTTTCCAAGGTTACTATGCACTGGCAAATTATAATAGACAACGGGATTTTATTCACAGCAACACGGATAAAAATCCTAAAAAATGTACTACATCATTACAATCTAAACGAAACATTTCAGTAACATTTTTTCTCCCAAAGAATAATGAAAGAATTAAAGTTTGTAAGACGATGTTTATCAATACACTAAGAATTAAAAAGGGAATAGTTGATATTGCTATGAAAAAGCGAACATCTGAAAATACAACAGAGGGTGATAATAGGGGAAAACACGTGAAAACTAAGTAACTAATTCGACAGTTTTGGAAAATGTTAAATCACATATTCAAAGCTTTCCTACTGTGCCTTCCCATTATTGTCGATCATCTACTGAACGACATTATCTTGATTCATCCTTAAATATTACTCTGATGTATAGACTTTATTGTGAATTGTGTGATTCAAGAGCTGAAGAAAAAGTTAGTTTGGCCATGTATAGAAAAATTTGTAATGAAAATTTCAATCTAAGTTTCCATCATCCTAAAAAAGATCAGTGTCGTGTTTGTTCTCATTATATTAGTGCAACCACTGATGAGAAATCGTTACTCAAAATAGATTATGAAGCTCATCTCTTTCTTAAGGATCAAGCTAGAACCGAAAAACTTAAAGATCGAATTGATGCTGAATTTTCTAATGGATCACACATATGTGCCAATTTTGATCTCCAGCAAGTTTTATTAGTACCCTCTGATCCAACAAATAATGCACTCTTCTATAAACGTAGGCTTGCTAACTACAACTTTACCATTTACAATGTTGTCAGTAAGCAAGGAGATTGTTTCATTTGGAATGAGACTCAAGGATCTCGAGGAAGTTGTGAAATAGCCAGTGCAATTTATCTTTATCTTAGATCACTTCCAGAAACAACAAGCTGTGTCACCTTGTCACAGTGACAGATGTGGAGGCCAAAACTTGAATCAGTTTACTGCAGCAATGTTAATGAAGGCAGTAAATGATTTAAATCACCTGGAAGTCATTAATATGAAGTTCTTGATTTCTGGACACAGTGAGATGAAATGTGATTCCATTCACTCTGCAATTAACACAGAATTCAAACGTGTGGGGAAAGTTTTGTGGCCTGAAGATTGGAAGCAAATTGCTCGGGGAGCCAGAAGAAAGGGAGACAAACCTTATCTTGTTCATGATTTGGATCAATCGGACATAAAAGATTTCAAAAAAATTGTAAGGGATATCTTGACTATTCGGAAAAAGGATGAAAATGGAAACGCTGTTCTTTGGCAAAAGATGTGCTGGCTAAGATTTAGGAAGTCACAGCCGTTTATTATGGAGTTCAAAGAATCATTTTCTGATGAAGGTTTTAGACACTTAAATTTAATCAAACGGACCCGCACTTCAATTCAATCGCCCTTACAACCTTTGTACCAACAACTGATTCCAATATCTATACAAAAATATAAAGATCTGATATCACTATTTTCTGTGAAACCACCTGCTTTGGGAGATTCCTACAGGCCGTTTTACACCAGTCTGCCATACGAGAATAAAGAAGATTCAAGTGAAATAGATGACGGTCAAGACTACGAAGGTGACTCTTAAAGAACTTATCTATTTGTGCCTCTTCAGAAATTACAAATTGTTTCATATCAATATTCATAAAGTAGTTTTTTGTAAATATTTTTTTAAATGTTAGTAGGTACCTACCTAATTTTTATTTTTTATATGTAACAGTGTATAATTTTAACTTAAGGAATAAAAAAATAACTTCTAGTAGTTCTTTTTTTAACAAAAACAAGGGCCAATACAAGAAAATATATATTGCAACAAGTACATAACTGGGTTTTTTGGTATATGCAACAACTAGATAACTGGGACTTTTCCAACTTTTCTCCTGATATTTCTAATCTTGGAAAATATATACATTATTAAACCTCATGGATGGTCAGTAAAGAAGGTAAGAATGTTAAAAACGGAATATGGCTTTAATATTTTGTCAATTGTAGGCTAGAGAGGAATTCACACTTTGCAAAAATCTTTAAATGCGTTTTTCTTAGAAGTGTTATATTTAAGTTACCTAGTTGTAGTATTGAGGCCACGAAATGTAAACAAAATTATTAATAGAAAAGAATGGAATTCTCTGGATCTCCGGAGATGGCCATGTTTGCGAAATGGTTTGTTCCAGAAAATTCATACAAGTATGAAATAGAACAAATTGGAACATGATCTCTTACGAGATGGTTCTAGAATGTCCAAAACATATAAATACCCGTGATTTGGATTCAAGATGGCAGTTTTTGAAAGTTTTTAGTCAGAAAAGTTTTAGATAGTGCAGTTAGAAGAGTTTTGAGCAGTTTTTAGAAGTTTTTAGCAGTTTTATCATGAAAGTTAGTTAGAAGATAGATACATTTACTTAGTGAAGTCAATTGTTCAGAAGTTTTTGGAAGTTTTTAGTCAGAAGTCAAGCAGTTTATTATGAAAGTTAGTTGGAGTCAGTGAATCAAGTACAAATAGTCAAAATGTTTAATATAGTGAGTTAAATGAAGATTAAAAATTATGCATATAATTTAATGCACATTTATAATTATACACAAATAATTATTGAAGATAAAAAAAGGTATATTGGAAGAAATTAAATTATATTATGGTTGGAGATTAGTATAAATCAACTTATAATAATTGGATATTGGTATATTGAAAAGAAGAATAAATAAATGCTGTTTGCTGGTTTGGTTGGTGGTGTATAGATGCTGGTGAAGAAAAATATATCTTAAATTGGTAGAAGCTGATAATTGAAAAAAGTAATTTCAAAAAAAAACAAGGATAACTGAAGTACGAAGACATTCAGTGGTGATTAGAATCTATATACTTAGTGGAAAACAGTTCATTTAGGCATTCAGTGAAAGAAAGGTACAAAATTTTGTTAATATAATTTAGTTAGTGTCATAACAATTTCAATTTTGAAGATAGTTTTGTTTAAATTGTAGATTGTCTATAGAATTTAATTAGTTTTATAAGAATATCAATTTAAAGATAGTTTATTTTAAATTTACATTGGCTAAGTTAGATATATATGTGTGTTTCATAATAGTTATAATAAAGATAATTTAAAAAAGTACTTACAAGCTAATTCTTTGAGAACCGCGATAAAAACCCTATATATTATATTATTAAAAATACTCATTGCTCATCATTCAAACAAAAAACACATCATAACAATTTGGCACCCAACGCGGTGGCTCTCTATTTAAAAGAATTAGTTTGGGAAGATAAGTGCTCTCATATAATTAAATTAATTATCAGTAGAAAGAAAAAAGTATAGATTTTAATTTTAATTATATTTGAACAAGTAAAGTCTCAAAATGTCTCAAGGAAAGAAAGGTACAAGAAGCAAAAAGAATGAAGAAGATGTGGAAGTAGAAACACAACCTATACAAGAGGAGAGTTTAGTTCAAGTTCCACAAGATACTGCAGAAATGAATCCAGAAAGAGAGGAAAATGTCAATATGGCAGCTTTGATGTCATTAATGATGCAGATGAACAAGACAATGGAAGAGAATTCAAAAGAAATCAAAGAAGACATGAAAAAAATGGAACAGAAAATGGAAGAGAATTCAAAAGAAATCAAAGAAGACATAAAAAAAATTGGAAGAGAATTCAAAAGAAGTCAAAGAAGACATGAAAAAAATGGAACAGAAATTGGAAGAGAATTATAGAAAATTAGAAAAGAAAATAGAAGATAATAATAATAAAATTGTAAAACAAATGGATAAAAAACTTGAAGCTGCAGAGAAAAAAGTAGCAAATGAAATAAAAAGTATACGGAATGACTACAAGAAACGGATAGACAATGAGAGGACAGAAGTAAAGAGGATTATTCAAGATAATAAGATAGATATAGAACAGAAAATAGAGTTACAGAAATGTAACTTAGAAGTAAAAATTAACGAAGACAGGAGAAACACAGAAGAAAAATTAGACGATATACAACAAAATATCCAAATAAATTGTAATCAAATAAGAAATGTGGAACAGAGAATAGATGATATTTCACAAATGAGAGACATAGGGAGACCTTACTTAAATTTAACAAATGAGACTGGGATTAAATTCTCTGGTAATATAAAAAATTTGCATCCTAGAGTATACATAAATAGTTTAAAACATAAATTAAGATTTGTGAATAATATTAATGATATTAAAGATTATATTAGAATGACATTAAATGACAATGCAGCAACTTGGTTTGCTAGTATTGAAAATGATTTAGATAACTTTCAAACATTTGAAAATAAATTTTTAAATTATTATTGGGGTGAATTAGAGCAAGCAAAGTTTAGAGAAATTCTATATTTTGGAAAGTATAATCAAAATTTAAAATCAAATATGGTAGATTATGCATTGAAATTGATAACAGTTGCAAAATATTTAGAACCACCACTTAGAGAGGATGAAACAGTCTTAAATGTATCTAGACATTTTGATGCTGATGTTGTGCAAACCGTAACTGTACAAAATATTCAAACAATAGATAGTTTTATTAATTTTATTCAAAGAATACAAAGAGGCAATATGACAAGTAATAATAACAACAGAAAAAACAACAATAACTTTCAATATAATAAAATTGATAATCAACAATATAGACAATCATATAACAATAATACTAGGTATGGTGATAATTTACAAAATTTTAATAATACTAACAGTAATCCAAATAGACAGAACTTTAATAATAATACTAGTTATAATAGACAAAATTTTAATAATAATACTAATTATAATAGACAACATTTTAATAACAGTACTAATAATAATAGACAAGATTTTAACAATAGAAGAAATACAGAGCGACCTAACTATAACAGACAGGTAAATTGTGTTCGAAGGAATAGAAGCTGCGAAGACAGGGAACGAAACTCTGAGATAGCGCGT
>NW_027312561.1:0-28269 GCF_040954645.1 Diabrotica undecimpunctata | reverse complement strand
CGCGCTATCTCAGAGTAAGACTTAATAGGTCAGAATAGGAAGCTAAAGCTTGTTGGTAATCAACATCAAAGATAAATTAACACAAACATCAGAAAAACTACGGTTACTGGCTTCCTGAGAAAGAAGTCCAGCAAGGATCTTTCGTTTTTCCTCTACTGTATTTGGGACAGAGACATTCCTAATAAGAATTTCATATGATAATTCATCTGTCTTTAAATGTTTAGGTAGCATCTTGAAGAAATAATTTAAAAAAATTAAGAAAGTAATTAAAATACACTATCCACAAAAACTGGTTAAGTTAAAAAAAAAACAAACCACTTAAAACAGTATAAAAGTACCTACCATCAGAAAAAAACATATAAAAATATCTGAGTATAAAATATATATGCTGAAATATATAAAAATGGTAATACTTTTTAACCCAACATGTGAATGTTTGTATTTTGAGAACGATTTCCGAAGTGGAAATTGAAACGTCAATAAACGTATTTTAACCTTTAATTGTGGCTTATTCCCATTTAAATATGTGAAAATATATAAAAACAGTCAAAAATATGGAAATATTAAAATTAACTGCGAATAATGATAATATGAACACACAAAAAAATATAAATAAGAAAGTATTTATTAAAGTTTGTTATTTGCCACCAAACCAAAAACCCAGAGCACAATTCCCTGAATAAAACAAGTACGGTTGGGCGCCAATGTGTAATGATAAGACTACCAAAGAGAATTGAAATACTATTGTAAAAATAATATCTCAATCAACCATGGGAGCTTATCGTCTATACCTTGCCTAGCTCAGTATCTCAAGGGTGAGTTCGTCTTGTCTTAAACTAGGGATTGAACCTGAGTTCTCAGTTTATAGCAAATAAGACAAATTTTAACCAATCATATTTATTTAAATCAATAAAAAAAAACAATAATTAACCCTGCCAAAGCTTAACAGTTATAAGTGTTACTTATTGCTTCGATGGGCGGCTTGTGTGTTCTAGCTGTTGGATCCTCCAATTAGAAGTTGTGGCTTCTGGAGAGCTGCAGTCACACGTGGCTGTATGTCCGGACCAATTATTGAACTCCAAATATGCCAATAAAACCAATAAACCAATTAAATTGTCCAGTAAACCAATAAGTTTTATATCTCCAATAAACTAAAAGGATAAGAAACAACATGCATTAGAAACACATCAAAAAGAAAGGTTTAACTTCCTTGCCATCTTACAAAATTACACTTAAACAAATAGCGTATGCCAAGGATAAAATGAAATATGAATGTTACTACTTAGTTAAATTCTGTTAAAGAGTCCTAATGCATATATCAGAAAAAAAAATGTGCTTTCGAAAGAAAGTAAGGTTACATTGGAAATGCGGTCAGGATTATAGAATAAATATCACAATGAAAGTACTTACCCCAAGAGAAGTTGTAGACCATAAAAATGAGTCTTATAATAATTTTTGCCTTTTTTTATAAATTTCAAAAAGAGGCAAAAAATAATCCCACTACAGAAAAATTGTTTTGACAGAAAGTGGGAGACTGAATGAAGTTAGCACAGATGTCATAGAATGTTGGTATAGATATCATGAAACTAGCTTGTCAGTCAACACAGAACAGAATAGTCTGCTGAACAAAAGTGAGAGGGCAAATATTTATTCTATGGGACAGAAAGAGAGAAAATAAAGACAGGAAGAAGAGAAAAACAGGGGCGCCAACTATTTTTATAAACAAAAAAATAGTAAAAATTAAACTGAAGATAAAGAAATTAATAAATTAATAAAGAAATTAAAATGAAATAATTATTAAAATATAAATTAATAGGGATGTGACGTTTATAACGTTACAAGGTCTTACTTGATTTTTAAGCTATTCTCGTGAGTCAATATCTTTCTTTTTTTTTTTCATCTCTATAGAAGGGGGTCTGGAATCACCCTCCCCAACGCATCCGTACTATTCGCAGCTTTCCGGGCCACCTCCCGCATGTGCTAACCCCATTTTATATTCTGGTGCAATGTCACTCCTAGGTACTTTACATTGTAATTTACACTGTAATTCAACACTTTGCCTATTCCTTTTCCCCTTCAGAATGATGGCTTCGGTTTTCTCTGCCTCAAGTTTCAGTCCGTGCTGCGTCATCCATTTCTTTACGACGCCGCCTGCGTTCCGAACACGGTATTTGAGATCTGACTCATCCCGGGCCACTACCAATACAGCGAGGTCATCCACGAATGCGAAGGGGGTTGTACGCTCTCCGTATTCACAGTTCATAACCCCGTTATATGCCAGGTTCCATAGCGTCGGGCCCAAGACAGATCCCTGGGGGACCCCGACCGTCACGTCGACGATCGTGTCCTTTTCCACCATAACCCTTCTCTAGGACAGATACTCCGCTACTACATTCATCAGGTAACCAGGACATTCTCTCTCCTATATTGCCTTCAGTACGCCGTTCCACTGCAGCGTATTGAATGTATTCCTAACACAACAGCAGGACCGCCCAGCGATGTTTATCCCCTCTGTTGCGCAATGCTACCAGTACAGCGAGGTCATCCGCGAATGCGAAGGTAGTTGTACCCTCTCCGTATTGACCGTTCATAACCCCGTCATATGCCACGTTCCATAGCGTCAGGTCCAAGACAGATCCATAGGAGACCCCGGCCGTCACGTCCACGATCGTGTACTTTTCCACCATAATCCTTTTCTACGACAGATACTCCACCAACACAATCAGGTAACCAGAACATTCTCTCTCTTCCATTGTCTTAATTACCTCGTTCCACTGCAGCGTATTGAATGTATTCCTAACACAACAGCAGAGCCGCCCAGCGATGTTTATCCCCTCTGTTGCGCAATGCTTCCAGTACACTTACGATTGTATCAATTGTGTTTTTCCCCTTTACAAAAACCAAATTGACTCCGAGATAAACCACCTGACCTCTCAATCATGTCGTCTATGTGTACTCGCAGCATCCTTTCATACAGCTTACCGATGCACGGAAGAAGACAGATGGGGCGATACTTTTTCCCATCCTTGGGGAGCAGTACTAACCCCGATGTCCTCCAGGGCTCGAGGAAAGGTTTGTGCTTCCAGTAGTGCATTCATGTATTCCAGAAGCCACGCAGGCTCTGCCCATCCTAGACCCTTCACCGCATCAGGTGGTATCTGATCCAGTCCGGGAGATCTGCCCGTCTTGAGTGAACTCAATGCCTCGACCAGTTCATCCATGGTAAAGGGTACGGCCCGCTCAGCTCCGTCGTCCCTCTATACTCCATGTCATCTGCCGTTCGGAAAGAGCTCTCGTGTTACCTTAAGCTTCTTGCCCATAGGCATTTTGTAAGGAGGATACGTATGGAACTTCTTCATGACGATCTTGTAACCCCGACCCCAGATGTCCTCATCCAGCTTTTCACACAGTTCTTTACAGTGCCTTCTTTTTTCTGTACGGATTTTCTTGTAAAGTTCGCTCTTGCTTGCGCGGTATTCTTTCTCTATCCCCTCGATGACCTCAGGGTTGATCCCTGCTCTGGTCGTTGGTTATCTGCGGTAGTGACTTCCTCATCTTATTTTGTTTAATTTTGACTGTATACCAATTTGTTCCAGAAAATCTTTAAGTGCCTGAGAGTACGCCAAATGCAATAATCTTTATCGGCTTCAAATTATTGTATTGTTATATTTTTAATCTTCATGACCTTTAAGCCCTCTAGGGGACTGGGCCAAAAGACGTGAATGGAGACTGGGAAGCAGAAGGTGTGGGACACTATAAACCAGAAAGCTTCCACACCTTCTAACTCCATATCGGTAATGATTAGTCTAGATGTCTGATTGCCAGACTTTGAGAGCATATATATTTGGTTTTTTATGCATTCATTTTTAGTCCAATTTTCAGATGGTTTTCGTGCATATGCACTGAATGGGCGAAATGCGTCTGTCAAATTTTAATTTCTTCTGTAATTATTTCGTGCTTTTTGTTTCATACTTATAAGTAAAAGATATTTGCTGCTGTGAGACATTCTTAGAATAAAATCAGTGCTAATAGTTTTATTTTTTTTGTTCTACTGTTGCATACTCATACAAAGTAATTTGTATAAAAAAGGTTTTTATTTATTTAGTTCTACATTATCCACTTTAAAAACTAACAAAAAACAAATTATCTGCTTGACCTGAATAAATAAAATTATTCAGAAATCGTTACGCAACTTTTTGACAAGTCTTTGACCCAACCCATGCAAAAATGTAGAGATTTGTTTTCTAAGGCGACAAAATTGCATACGATGCCGCCGCAATCTGTCTCGTGCGGTACAGAATGTCCTCTAATTCTATATAAGCCACATTATGCAAATGCAGATTCATCAACAATTCCATACATGATCATAAATAAAGAACATTCCTCCGTGACTCATTGTTACTCTCACGCACAAGTCCAAGTCGTACAATTGTTGCCGAGATTTCGACAGACCAGGATATGTCTTTCGAGATTTAAAGATTTCAGCTTTACTGCGAGCTTGCCAAAAAGTAATTTTAAGTTAAATGTAACATTAAAATAATTATTTTAGTAGTTTTACGTATGACGGTTAAGTAACGTGTTATTTTTAGCTGCATAGTAATAGCAATAATACGATTAGTGTATTGTAAAATTTAGTTTAAAAATCACACCTGAATGTAAACCAACAAATGA
Organism: Diabrotica undecimpunctata; assembly: GCF_040954645.1. Classification (NCBI taxonomy): domain Eukaryota; kingdom Metazoa; phylum Arthropoda; class Insecta; order Coleoptera; family Chrysomelidae; genus Diabrotica; species Diabrotica undecimpunctata. Next base: position 23,598 of record NW_027312561.1, on the reverse strand, counting down.
TTTTTAAAAAGATTTTATTACTAAACGCAAACACTATATTGCTTAAACAGATGTGAACAAAATATACAACACCGGCAAGACGAAGAGTTGGAATAAAAGATATCCCTGTGTTAGTGTGCCTAGATAAATTAGCTCGAGAGGTGTTCCGGGGTATGTCATACCCCAAACTAAACTAACGAAGAAAGTTAAAATTTTTAAATTATCATTTAAAATGGTTAATTTTGGTTTTTTACTTATTTATGATTCAAATAAATTAAATATGGTACTGTAAAAGTCTTATATTTAAAAGGTAAACATCATTTATCCAACATATTGCAATTATGCTAGTCAAAAAACACGAGTGAACAATAATACACTTAGATATTATGAAAATTTTATTGACCACACAACTCTAGCCTAAGATTCTACAAACTAAAGAAAAAAATGTTTGCCAAAATACATTAAAAAATAAAAAAGTTACGACTCCTCAAAATTGTCGCAATTTGAACACGTCATTGTTGCGTGTTCCAAACAAATTGGAGTATCACATCAAATGCATATGTAAAAAGTCTTCCTATCTTTATTTCTTGGACAAACAGAACATCTACTGCTTGTCCTACGTCGCTTAGGTCCCAACGGATGTACCTCTGGTTGCTGATTATCACGTAGTGGTCGACGCAAGGAAGGGTTTTGTCTTTGTTCGTTTCGAAACTCAAAAATCAGCTGCACACCCAGTTCTTTCAAAAAAATTCGTCTTTTGAATTAATCGTTTTTTGTATTTGTTTTATATATTACCTGAGCATTCACTCCAGCTGTATTCAATTCGAAAAAAATAGTGTCAAAGTCCAACGACGACTATTTCTTGGTACGCTGTAATTAGGAGATAGCTCATCCAATGTGTCTACACCGCCTTTGGTTGAATTGTAAAAGTCGATAATTTCAGGTAATTTCTTTTCACCAGTGTCTTCAATTATAGTATCATCATGATGCAATGTAGAAAAGAGGATTACATTTTTTGACTTTTTTGGCACATATGAGACAGCTGTTATATCTTCTTTGAAAATGAAGGCAAATTTTGAACTGTGAATTTCTCTTCCTCGTGTGTTCAGAAGTGCTGTTGGGATTTGCCTTTTGTTCTTCCTAACTGTCCCAACCGATGTAAGATGATACATCTGAAGTAGATTGATCATGAGCGGATACCTGGTAAATCAGTTATCGAAAGTAATATTACGTTTAGTATCAGAAACTGGCCCAATCACTTTCTTCTTCAGCCTCCACTTCTTCAGAATCCTCCCTTTTGTGTGCTGTCTCTCCTTGAGCCCTTTCTTCCAATATGTTTGTCTCTTAACTTTCTAATGCGGTTTGTTCTTCCCCAGATTCACTATCAATGAACGATTTATCATCGTCAGAAATACTGCCAAACTCCGCCTATAAACGTTTTAACCTTTCCTGCTCTTGGTCGTAAGACATAATTATTCTATAATTCAGTATCGCTAAAAGAAAAATAAAAATCATAGTACATCTCGAAAAAATATCAAAAATATATAAATTTACCTCTAGAACACAAAACAACTAAAAGTTACAACAGTAGTGTACCGGGGAATCACACACCCCAACCGTCTTTGAGTAACTCCTAATTCAAACTGAAATTGTATGTACATCTGGTAACAAGGTCATCGTGAGTAAACATGTATAAACTACAGCTACTAGGCGCTAGAAGACGCTATTTCATCTACTTTCGATTTTATAGAAATAAAAAGAGTACCTGGGGTATTGTATACCCCAGAACACTAACCGAGGGTTAAACAATATACACAAGTATATACAATACACATTTTTATTTTGATAACAATTTCCTAATTGGGAATACTGATTCGTATTTTGACAACAATTTCCGAAGTAAATATAAATTCTTTTTAATTATAATTGTGGATAATTCCCATTAAATACGTTAGGTAATAGACGAAACGTGAACAAATGCATAATACACTCTGTCTAAATAGTGGCAAATTAACCTTTGTGTCTATACCCAGGTACCTGGGTATCCTTGGTAATTGTTTTATCTGAATCATTGACGATAGTATAAATATTTTTATTCGAGCTTCTAGTTATTCCTAAAATTATTTAAAACGAAGAGATTTATAATAAAAACCAAAGAAAAAAATGCATATAATATATTAAAATTACCTGTCAAAGTTTTTACACCATTACGTCCACACTCGTGGCACCCGGGTAACACTAATGTTTAGTAAATTATGAAGCTCTGTCTAGTTTTTTTTTATAATAAAAGTGATATGGAAACGTAAATAAAAGTTACATTTTAAACACATTGTCCACACTTACTTATATTTACTGAGTGTTCGTTACATAGTGGACGATTACAAACATTACATGATTTTCGTGTCTTTCTTAGCCGCTTTTTCGCTAAAGACATACGCGCTATCTCAGAGTCCAACAATTTTGAGGCGTCCAGTGGAATCTCGAAGTGACTCTGCAGTATTACTTGAATCTGTAGGTAGAGGTTTTCCTAACATACACTCAATTCCTGACCTTGATGAAAAATTTCGGTATACATTTGGTACTTTAGATCTAGCAGAAATTGCAGACATCACTAGTTGTTTCCTAAGTCTTGTAGAAAAATTCTACGCTTACTGGTTTCAGTAGAACTCTGTGGATTATTCTCTGTATAAATTATATAGGTTGCTAGGCAAGCTACGTCTAGGATATTGTAAAAGAAGGCTACTGGCCAACGCAAAGTTCTGCGTTTAGTGGAATAATGAGAAACCATTTTGTCCATGTTGTCTACGCCTCCTTTAGTTGTATTATAGAACTGAATTATTTCAGGTTTATTTTTTGGGCCACTTACATTATCGTTGTCATGCATTGTTGACAGCAAGATAACGCTTTTTTTCTTTTTTGGTACATATGAACAAATAGTAACACGATCTGCACTGAATCCGTGTAATGACGATTCAGGTTCACGCTCTGGCGAAGGCAGCATTTCTTGTGGAATATATGGTTTGTTTCTTTTCAAAGTACCAACTAATGATAAATTCCAAGACAACAGGAGACGGGCTAGTGGAAGAGTTGTGAAAAAATTATCCATTGTTATGTTTCGTCCAGAATTTTTGTATCGGTAACACAAATCTTTTACTACGCGTTCACCTTGATTAGTTTCACGTCCAGTCGAATTTTTTCCAGTATAAATTTGTCCAGTAAGTGGATACGAATTATTGGCGTCACAAACCCACCAAACCTTGATGCCATACTTGGCAGATTTTGCTGGCATATATTGCGTGAAACGTGTCCTACCTCTAAAAGGAAATAACTGTTCATCCACAGTAAGAGAATCCGACGGTACATAGTTACGACGTAAATTATCATTGAGAAGATGGAATATATCTGTAATAGCTGCAGCTTTATCATTTTGCAAACGTTCTGCACGTGTTTTGTCCATTGTCAAACCGTAAGAATGTGCTGATGCTCCAAAAGCGATTTATGCCCATACTTGCTCGGTACAAAGGATGAGAGTCTGTTTTCCATAAATCTTTCGAGTGCTCTGAATTTGAATGCCGTACTCCTGCTGTAATAAGAATACCTAAGTATGCATCAAATTCTTCTGTTGTGAGTGACTTCCAAACATTTCGAGGTTGTCGGGGTTTTCAACATTATACTTTTCACAAACGCTATTAGCTTTTCGATTGGTTTCGCGTATAATTATGTCACACATTACGTTACTGAAAACACATTTGAATGTATCTCTAATCGAAAGAGTTTTAGTAGAACGTACTGGGCCCGTTTTTTCACGCAAAAGGTTACGTTTCAGTGTTCGACTTGCAGTAAACGGTTTTCGTTGCCAAATCGTTTTATCTTTTGCAACCAGAACATCACTTTGGGAAGAACTTTCTTGAAAATCGTCAAAATCTTCATCACTACTATCATCGCCGTCGGTATCGATTTCAATCTTATTATTGATATCAGTAAAAACATCCTCTACGTCAGAAGCTTCATCTCCATCCGGTTTGCTTTGCGAAACATAGTCCTCATCTGATTCCTGGTTTTCGATATTTTTGTCTACTTCCTCATCTATATCGTCTATAAATTGTTGCAAGTACTTCTGTTGCCTTTTCATACGTCATTCTAAAATTGAATGATCTATGTATAAAACATTGTAAAAATAAACAGTAATAACTTACCTTCTAAATTCGCTAGCACTCACTTCTCTTCTTGCCATTATTACAAGTAATTACAACATAAAACACGCATATAGTCACAAAAATATTAACAACTTGTAAGCACAGTTAAATAAACACTGATAGCAAACAAAGAAAAATCCCAATTGTCTGTTATTTTCGGAATGTACAAGCGAAGTTTACCGAAACAATGCCGGGTACCTGGGTAGCACGGGTATAGACTCCCGTATCAGGTACGTGGGTATTGACATAACGGTTAAAAGAGTACACTAAAGAATTCTTGGAAGGAAAATCTAAAGACTTATTATTCTGCATATTGCCTTGAAGTTCTGAAGATTATATGAAAGGTGGATTATAGTTTTTTTTAAAACTAACTGTTGACTATTAGGTAGACAAAGTTTTATGAGCCATGAGTTATTCAAATGTTACAACTGATTCCAAAAAGGTATATCATCGTTATGAACAATGCATGTTATCATACTATGTTACAAGAAGTGTTGCCAACAATTTTTCTTCAATGCCTTATCCGGTCTGGATCGTGGCGATCATCAAGGCTATCATGGCTTTGTTGACCAACCTTTAGCACAGCAGATGTTATCTTAAAACGTTGTGGGAGGTTTTTCAACCACGATATACGACATCGCGACGTCTCGGTCCTCTTTTTGCCAAATACTTTGCCCTTGATGAAAAGTTAAAGAATTCGATATATTTCTTCGTTACCTACTACGTGGTCAAAATATTTAAGCTTGTTGTTTTACTAAGTTAAGCACTTCTTTTATTTTTGTCATGCGCTGTAGGACTTAGTAGTTGGTGAAATGGTCCACCTAAGGTATCTTCAATACCCTCCAAGAAGATCCACATTTCGAAGAGTTCGATCTTATTTTCAGCGGTGTGCATTTTGGTTCAGGTACGTCCAAGCAATTCAGAATGCTAGGTCCAGCACAAATTTGTGATTATTCGAATGCTATTCTAATAATTTTTTTTTTGGTTTTGACTGAAACTATTCATACCATATACCAATTAGTTTCAAAAGAAAAGTATTGACCAATGCGTATTAGCGGTCATGACCTATGGGGCGGAAACTATGACCCTAACCAAGACTACAGCGTCGAAATTGAGAGTGACACAGACACGAATGGAACGGTCTATGCTGGAGTGACGTTGCGGGACCGAATAAGAAACAAAGATCTGCGAAGAAGGACGAGTATTGCTGATGTTGTGGAACGCATAGCGGAACTAAAATGGAACTGGGCAGGCCATGTAGCGAGAATGCATGACTCACGATGGACAAACAAAATTACAAATTGGAGGCCAAACGTAGTAAAGGAAGACCACCCACACGTTAAGCTGACGACATCGGGCGTTCCAAAAATTGGCAACAAAAAGCACAAAATCGCAAAGAATGGAGGCATCGAATCATTATTGGTGTAACACATTATTTTTAAAATTTTTTTGTCTCTTATCACTTTTTTCAAAAAACAGTTTTTATTAAGTTACGGCCCTTTTCATCAACCTTTAAAAAATTACGTGCAACTAAATATGTTCAAAATGATCCCACTTTCTTCAATACACATTCGGTATCGTTTTAATAATGAAAACCGAATGCGCTGAAAAATCATATTTTTCTGACGAAATTGATTTGCAGCTTCAATTATTCTAACCCTCAATTGTTACAGAATACACTTTCTCTTTCATAAATCTTCAAAAGCAAAAGTCCATGGGGTTAAGACCTGGATTTCTGGGTGGCCAAGAAATAGGTGCGTCACGACCCCTTCTAATCCACCGACCAGGATACTGCCTGCAAAGGTATTCCCGGACTGTAATGCGGTGGAGCGCCATCCTTGTAGAAACCACATATTTTGCCTTATTGCAATATTTACTTCTTCCAAATACTCTTGTAAATCGTTTGCCAAGAACTGCAAATAATTATCACCATTTAAATTGTTGGGAAGAAATACTGGGCCTATTAGATTGTTATCCGCAATTCCTGCCCAAACATTAACTTTGAAAGTCCTTTGGTGATGAGTCGTTTTTTTGGCATGAGGATTTTTGTCGGCCCAAATGTGCCTGTTATGATGGTTTGTTATTCCATTTCTACTGAAAATAGCCTCGCCGTTAAACAAAATATTTTTAATAAAATTAACATTTCGAGTGTTTTCCATTAACAACCAATCGCAAAATCTAATCCTTTTAGGATAATCTTCAACCAATAACTCTTGAACCGTTGTTAAGTGATAGGGTTTAAGCAGCTGATCCTTCAAACGCCTCCAAACTCTGACGTGAGGAACATTTAGTTGAGCAGCTATTACCCTTGTACTTGTGCCAGGAAATTTTTCAATGATTTCTAAAATGTCTTCATCAGTTGCATCCATTATTGGACGACCACTATTGCCAGCAACTTGCGGTTGGAATGTACCTGTTTCCCGTAAACGACGATCAATGGTCAGAAATAATCGTCTATCGGGTGTATTTCGATTGGAGTATTTTACTGCATAACGCCTTGCGGCTGCTGCACTATTTCCTTGACATTTACCTACGATATTCCCGATAGTTTATTGAAATCATAATTTAATCTGATCCAACTTACCCAAAGTTAAATGCATATCTGCGATTTCCTGAAATGTGTAGGCCATTGTAATATCAAAATTTTTGATATTAATTTTATTCACACAATAAATGATAGCTTCAAATTATTGACTATTATTGATGGAACTGTTTTGTAATTATTGTATCCGTAGAAACTAATTGTAATTTTATGGCCAACTAGGAAAAAAACCAGTTTTTCGAAAAATTGATGAGGCAAAAAAGTTTTAAAAATAATGTGTTAAACTAAATATGCCACAAAATTCATTTGATTTGAACGTACTCAAAAGTTTGGGGGATTTAGGGCTGCACACCCCTCTTAAAATTTTTCTGTGCTCTTAGATTTTGTTGTTTCTTTTTTATGAAAAATGCTTTCAGAACAAGAAAGTAACGTGTTCATTTTTATTACAATAGTCAAGTGGATGAGGAGATAATGCGAAAAAAACAATTTTTATTTTGTAACTTCAAAGGGCTGTAACTTTTTTTGTCTACACTTTAGTACTAAGGTAAGTTGGATTCAATCAATTTATTTTTGTCCCCGCATTGCGTGATTTAATTTATGATATACCATTTTGAAACCTTTTTGGATATATGTTTTTGTGGTAGTGCAGGTTAATCTAAATAAATTAGTTTTATATAAAGAAAATTCGATTTTATTTTTGTAACAGTAGAGTAAAATTCAGGTCTGCGGTCATTTTTATTTTGGTGGATAAAGCGATAAGTAGATTTATTTTGTTGTGTCAATGGACATAAGTGTATTTATTTTCGAAAATTATTGTTACATCAAATAAATAAAGTTGGCAATTGGAGGTGTTCTATAAATAATAACAATCAATGCCCAGAAATTAAAATTTCGGCAATTACATAATTTGTTAAACTTAAGTTTGAAAAGTATCGCTACCTTAATCTCCATTTTTCTCAAAACTTTGATTTCTTGACTTATAACCCTTTAACAAAACCACAATTTTGACGAAAATTTTCATTTATGGGAATTGCATCGAGCCCTTGAACAAAGAAATAATACTTCTCCAGGTATTGACAATGTGTCATATTCGCTGTTATACAACTTACCTATAGAATATAAAATTTCACTAGTAAACATTTTCAACAATATTTGGAAAAATAAGACACCAGTACCAAATAGTTGGAAAGAGTACCTGGTAATTCCGATTAAAAAACCTGGCAGACCAGAACGTGATCCAAGTTCTTACCGACCTATCTCCTTATCTTCATGTGTTTTAAAAACATTTGAAAGAATAATTAAAAATAGATTTGAACATTGGCTAGAACACGATGGTATACTTCCAAGTTCCCAATATGGTTTTCGCAAGTCTAGGTCCACTCAAGACGCAACTACAGCTCTAGTTACTTCAATTCAGCTTAATTTTACATCAAATAAGTCTACAGCAGCTGCGTTCCTTGACGTTTCTGCCGCTTTTGATAATGTTAATTTAAACATTCTTTACCAAAAAATGTTGTATATTGGAATCCCTAGATCATTTGCTCTCTTTTTAAAATATTTGTATTCTAACAGACTAACTTTTTAAAAAATTAATAATGAGGAATTTTCATACTCTCGACTCACTAATATTGGATTGCCACAGGGGAGTATTTTAAGCCCGATTTTATACATCCTGTACAACATAGATCTTGAAGTTAGTATACCGAACCATACAAAAATTCTTCAATATGCTGATGATGTTGTTTTATACACAGCAGGAAAATTGTTAAGTACCTGTGAGGATAATTTGAAAGTCACATTAGAAATCGTCAATCAGTACTATGAAGAAATAGGTTTATCAATTTCTGACACAAAAACTGAGGTGTGTTACTTTTCACAAAAACATAGAGTTTCACAAGGCAATCTTAATGTGGGAAAGTTTAATTTCCCTATAAAAAACTGTATTAAGTATCTTGGTACCTATCTAGACAGGAAATTGTTATGGAAAGATCACATTCATCAAATTGTCAAAAAATCAGAAAACTCAATAAACATTTTAAGAGCTTTCTGTAAAACAAATTGGGGAGCAGACCCAAATATTGCTTTGATGTTTTACCGTAACATGATCAGGCCGATTTTCGATTATAACTGTCATTTATTTGGATCAGCGTCCAATACACATCTAAACAAACTTGAAATTCAAAAAAATAAATGCCTGAGATTATGCCTAGGTTATTTAAAATCCACTCCAGTCCAAATAATGGAAAATGAAGCGGTGGAACCTCCATTGCATTTACGCCGCCAATTTCTTAGCGACAAATTCACAGTCCGAATTATGTCCAAAAATTGTAAATACCTTCAAGATCTTAATGAGCTATCAGTTTTAGACCTCACCCATAGGTACTGGAGAACTAAAAAATCTATACCTTTGGTAGAAAGCTATCTAAGTACGGTAAAATATAACGATATTCTCTATAAAAGCCAAATTCCGCCCTACTACGGTGAAATGGCAAAAACACTATTTTCTAGAAAGGTTAGGATATGTTACTTAAACTCACATTTACTCCCAAATATGTTTGATATAATTATTAAAGAAAAATGGACAAATTATCAGTACATTTTTACTGATGGGTCAAAAGATGCAAATGGAACGGGCTGTGCAATGTTCCACGAAAATAAAAATTACCATCACCAGTATAGCTTACCCAGTGAATGCTCAATATACACAGCAGAAATGATGGCAATAATGTTTGCTCTTCAGTATGTAGTACTGAATCCGACTAGCAACTATGTTATATTTACTGACAGTAAAAGCGTGGTCGACAGATTTAACAACATTCAAACAGTTAAACAAATAAAACCACATTGAACTGGAAATTCTTAAAATTCTTTATGAAACTATACAATTAGGATTAAATGTAATAATTACATGGATCAAGGGCCATTCGGGAATAAAAGGCAATGAGATCGTTGACAATTTGGCTAAATCAGCATGCATGCTTGGAGAAAAAGTAAACAGAAATTTAATTCCAGCGACAGATATTGACACCGTTAGTAGACAAAAACTTAAAAATAATTGGCATTTACATTACAGAGAATGTAAGACTGGCTTAAACTTTTATCATTGTAACACTAGGATACCCTCCATAAGATGGTTCTACACAGAATCTAATCGACATTTTATAAAGACCATTAATCGGCTGAGAGCAAATCATGCTCTTACGCCATCTTACATGCATGGAATCGGCTTATCAAATACTCCCAATTGTACTTGTGGTAAAATAGGCGATCTAACACATATTATATTAGAATGTGATTTACAAATTATTAATATAAACGAACTTTATAAGGAATTAATAAATTCTAAGTGTTGTTTTCCAACAAACCTTAATCTTTTAATATTTTCAAATAATATGGAAATTCTTCATTGCATTTACAAACATGTTAAAATATGTAAATATAAGTTGTAAATAGTATATAGGCGTAATCTGTTAATATGGTTTGAAAAAAAAAACAAAAAAAACAAAAAAAAAAGTATACCACAAATTAAAAAAAAAACATAAAAGAATTAAGAAAATAGAAATAGAACAAAAAACAAAAAAATTAATCCAAAAAAAAGAACAAAAAAAGCAAAAAACAAAAAAAAATGAAAACAGCAACAAAACAAAACAAAACAAAAAAAAACAAGAAAATAATAAAAGAATAAAAAAAAACAAAATAAAAATATATCAAAACAAAATGTATGTACCTATCCATAAAAATATTAGCTATATGTAGTACTAACATTTGACTATGAATCTGCAATCAATAATAATTGAAATTCAGTCGATTTTAACAATAAACACAAACAAGTCTGTGTACTTGTCTGTAAACAAACATTTTTCAGAAAAAAAAAACCCTTTGCACAAACACTAACGATATAATAACTTGTAGTTATTCTAATTCGAATTCATGTAATTAAAAAGTGAAGTCTTGTTTCTAGTCGATATTATTTAGCAGGTCTAGTTCACAAACTTAATTTAGAAAACGAAAACAAGTTGCATTTCTCAACGAGACTGAACAGGTGCACCGGTGAAAAAATAATTTTTTGTATACTACCGAATGAACTTATATAAATAGAATTTGGAGACTTCAAAAAGGCCTGGGTCGATGTCCGGTATCGTAGGCCAGTTTAATGAGTTCTGGATTTTGTAACATTGTTATTTTAAAGCGTTCTTCGTTTTAGAACACTTTCACTAAGACGTTTAAGATCATTGATATTTGTTATTTTTAAATACTTACTTTGAAACTAATATAACTCTTAAACAACTGGAAATATATTGCCTTACAGTAAGGATCATAAATTTGTAGTAATGCAGATATATAATCAGTCTTACTATTTTTTTTTTACCCGTTAATTGGACCAGATTTGATGATATCAATGACTTGATCTGTTTTTTCAGTCTTTTCATTTTTTACATTCTGGAAGTAGATGATCACCTACTATATTAGATATACAGTAGACTCGCGATTATCCGAGCCTAGGTTATCCGAGCCCCTTGTTTAACTGAGGCAAAAGTCGTAGCTGGTGAGTCATAATACCAATTTTCATCTGACAAGGTGGTCATCTCCTTATTTCTAGAAATTTCTGTGTCGCGTTTTGTCTACAATTATTGTTCCTATGTTAATCAGTTTAAGTTGGAGAAGGGTGAAGCAATAAAGAAGGTTGCTTCATATTTAGGTATTAGAGAAGTAACTGTGGGAGTTTAAAGCGTAAACGGAATGAAATCGAACAGCGTGTCAACCGAAGTGTGAGTGGTGGGAGTGGATTGGCGCGGAAGGTCATGAACAAATTTCTTCTTACTTGTTCTTGTGGTTTTCACAAATTAGAAGATTGGGCAGCCCGATAAATAGTCCAATACTCCAAGCAAAAGCTATTGAATTCCACACAAGAAGTTTATGGATGAAGGAGAAAACTTTTGTGCTAGTGAGGGATGGATTGACACATGAAAGAAGAAATATGGTATCTGACAATTGAATCTTTGCGGCGAAAACTTTTTGCTGACTCAATTGAAATTGGAACATTTTATTAAAAATTACAAGACATTATCGTTAAAGATGGACTGACTTCAGACCAAATATTTAACTGTGATGAGGCAGGCCTTAATTTTAAAAGGCTTCCTTGGAAAACACTAGCTGCTAGTGCACCAGGTTACAAGAAAAGCAAAGAGAGAGTCACAATCGTGATCTGCACAAATGCTTCTGATTCATTAAAATTAATATCTCTTTTCCAAATCCAAAAATCGAATGGCATTCAAAAACATTCAAGTGAATTGCTTACCTACAACCTATAAAATATATGAATTGATTAGTGGCGACATAAGAGCTATGTTTTTTTCACCCAATATGATGTCTTTTATCCAACTCCTAGACCAAGGTCTTATAGAAGCAATGAATAAAAATGATCGGCGGAGGCTTCTTTAGGTACTGCTAAACAAGCTGGATGAAGGGCTGACTTTAATTGACGCATTTAAGAAGATCACGGATATTAAAGATGTTTGCTATTGGATTTCATCTGCATTGGACGACGTAAAAGTGTCTAATATTCAAAAATCATGAAAAAAATTATTTCAGAAAGAAATCAAAACACTGAACCTTAAAAAAACACTGTTGACTGTGAAGTTGATACTTTAGCTAACCTAGCCAATCGGAAACAAAGATGTCATCGATTGGATGAACAGAGATGAAGAAATGAAACTGACAGTTGACGCAATTGCCAATCTAGTTCTAAACATCACCCATAAAGAAGAAGAAGTGGTTTCTCATTATGATGGGTTTAAGGCCCTTGAAGCACCTCTCACATACAACGAGCAGCAAGAGGAATCGACGCCAGTAGATACTTCATTCAGTACTTCATTTTCAACGTTGGCGCAACATCGCTGCTTTAAAAAGAAGAATGAAGCAACGACTTTTTTAAACAGTGATATTAATAAGGTAAATGTTTTTATCTGCATTAAAATAACCACAGTTATTGTTATTTACGTGTTTTTTTTATCAGTATAACCATTCTCGGTGTTAACCGAGTTTTTTCCGTATCCGAGGTAGTGACGGTCCCAATTACCTCAGATAATCGCGAGTCTACTGTACTGTATATCTTTTAGGAAAGCAACCCATATCTTTGTTTCTTTTATCTTTTAGCAATTGAGGCGGTCGACATCAGAAGGTCACATAGGCTTATGTGCCCTTTTTACGCAGAATGGCTATTCAGGTCAGCCATGTTTTCCACTTTACAATGATATAACTTTCATGTATTTATCTTTAAAAATGAGGTTGGTGGAACTGTTTGAATATTAGTGTGCAGGATGTTTTTTCAGACATGTGATTGTTTAGAAATGGTTTTTGCAGGTGTTTTATATAGAGGGCTATTTATCGCTCCTCATTTGTTTCGGTCACTTATATTATGTCGTATATTAATATATTACAGTGACGTTAATCGTGAGTATCGGTGTTGTTATTCGGATAAGAACCATGATACGTAATAAAGAATATAGTGATTACGAAGATGCTCAAGAAGTTAATAGTTCTGATGGGAAGAGGAAAAGGAAAATGATCCACAAACAGAAAAATAAGAAACGAGAAACCAATAAATTAAGGCGTGTTCAAGGTGAAGAATATGTATCTCTGTCAGGAAAGAAGGTTAGTTCCAAGCCATTCAATTTAGTTACTGACTGCTGCCAGAACAAATGCCACAAAAATCTGCCTCTTGTTTTTTAAGTTGAACTTTTTGATTACTTCTACAATTGCCAGAACAAACGTCTCCAAGATAGCCAGTTATCCAGCTGTATGGACCTAGCTAAAGATCCAGAAACTAGAAAGAAATCTCTTAACCCAAAAAAACCAAGAGATCATATCTGGACCTATCGTATGTATGTAAGAGGAAATACTGTTTCAGTGTGCCGCAAGTTTATTTTGGACTCTTTTCAATTTTCAAATTTTAATAAAACGCATGCGTATTATTTAAAACAAGATCTTGTTGGGTGATACATTTGAAGAAAAAAGAGGAAAACATTCGAATAGGCCCAGAAACATTTCAGATGACGTTGTTGTGTTAGAGGGGGAGCACTTGACTAGTATACCCCATGATGAAAGTCATTACTGTAGAAACAAAAATAATTAACAATATTTTGACAACATCCACAATTAATCATAAGTTCCTGTAGTTGGCTGTATACCATATATCACAAAAAAATTTATTAAAAATCCTTTATAAAAGGTATCGAATTTAAAAATCCCAATCGGGCTATATCACAAAACGTTTTCGGAATCCATATTCCATCATCAGTGTCTAGGTATACTTGTATTGAGCCACTAAATATGTGGGTAAAAACCCGTTAAAAATTGTTTGTTTAAATTTAGTTTACATTATATGGTGTTAAATATTATGATGTTAAAGTTACCAGTGGATTTTGGTAACATGGCGACATATGACGCATATGAAGTTGCTGGTCCTGAGACGATGTGTCTACGAGGAGTTGCTTTCATCAAGTCCTGTAGTTGTCCAACTACACAAAAATGAAGAAATTAAATAAAAATATGCACCGGTCAATCCGAAAAGACGTAAGAGAAAACAATACAAGAGAAATAACTAAAATAATTCAAGAAAACAAAAGTTTAAAAGTGTTCAGGCGAAATACGAACAACATAAGCAGCAAAAATATGTACAAAATAAAAAAAGAACCGTGGAAATATTCCTACTGATAGAACCAAAATCCTTGAAGTTGTCGAATCCTTGTATCGCGAAATGTATGAGAGCACCGACGAAAGGCAAGATCAACCCCTGCCCAAAATCACAAACCAGGGATCAGAATTAATGCCAGAAATAACTCCATACGAAATCAAAACGGCACTTTTGGAAATGAAAAATAACAAATCCCCTGGCAATGACGGAGAGTAGTGATCGAAGCGATCAAACTAGGTGGAAATAAAATTATCCAGGCTTTGGCCAAGCTTTTTACCGAATGCATCTACGAAGGAAAAACCCCTTTTCAATGGAATAATGCAGTCATTACTTTATTACACAAACAAGGAGAAATAACAGATTTAAAAAACTATCGTCCTATCGGTTTGCTTTCACACATATATAAACTTTTCATAAAAATTGGGCGCTAAATTAGACTTCTATCAGCCTAGAGAACAAGCTGGATTTAGATCGGGATACAGCATTAACGACAACTTACTAGTGATAAAGAACCTGATAGAGAAGTCTGCAGAACACAACAAACCATTGGCACTGGATAGAGTTCTTCTAAATCGGTCATCTCTTTTTTTTTTTAATTTAATTTTTTATTATTTTTCTATAGTCTTGAGAATGAGTTTATGATACTGTGCCCTCTTTAGTTTGAACAAATATTTCTGTTTTCGTATAATGTATTTAGGATCTTACATCCAACCTATCGATTAGACTTAATAATTGTTATTTTTTGTCTAAATACAGATTTTTTCATTCCGAAAGTCAACAATTATCGTGTCTCACTATTTTTTCTAACAGTATCCAGGCTGGTTAGTTTAACTGAAAGAGAATAAGTGGTGTACTCTATGATCGAATAATCGTGGAAGAGCTGAAAGAAAAGATACACAAGAATGTGGAGAGGTCTTTGTTGGTGTACGGCGGTGAAGTGCGGCCTGTAAAGAGGGTTCAGGAAAAGAAGATAGAGAGGCTAGGTAAAAAGATCTTCTTCTTCTTGTAGTGCCTATCCGTTTGGGATGTTGGCGATCATCATGGCAATCTGTATTTTGCAAACTGCTGCTCTTAAAAGATTTGTGGTTATTGTTGTGACGTAGGTACGTAGATTCTTCAGCCAGGAAATTCTTCGCCTTCCTGGTTCTCGTTTTTCTTTTACTTTTCCTTAAAGAATAAATTGCAGCAGCCCATTTCTTTCGCTGTTCCTCATGATGTGACCGAGGTATTCAATATTGGCTGTTTTATTGTGGTTAACAACTCTTTTCCTTTTTACATTCTTAATAAAACGTCCTGGTTAGTAACGTGGTCGGTATAGAATATCTTCAGGATTCTACGATAAAGCCACATTTCGAAAGCCTTAATTTTTTTACAGGTAGAATAAGAGTTCATGTCTCAACTTCGTACAACAGTATAGGAAAGATATAACATTGTAGTAACCTGATTTTCATGGGTACTGATAAATCGTGGCATTTAAATAGCTTAGCCATTTTTTGAAATACAAATCTTGCTTTCTCTATCCTAGATTTTATTTCTAGGGAATGGTCCCAATTTTCATTACATTCGTACAAAGGTAGGTGTATGTTTTTACTCTTTCTATTTGTTGACCATTCACACTGATTCTTTTAATTTGCTGTTCCTTCTTAGAGATCATCATACATTTTGTTTTCTTAATGTTCAGTGAAAGTCCATATCTCTGACTCACTTCTGTGATTCTGATGAAGGGATAATAAGACTAAAAGAACCAAGATCAGGAATGACGTGATTTTTAAAAAGCCGGGGTGGCTACAGTCTCAAAAAAAGGTTCAAGAACAAAGACTGCAATAATTTGGTTACGTCAGATGGAGAAATAAGGAGGTAGATGAAGTTACGGGAAAGAGAGGTCAAGGGAAATGTAAGATAAGATAACAGGATGGTGTGGCGGAGGTCTTGAGACAGAAAGGTTTAAATGAAGATGAACAATGAACAGAAATGAGTGGCCAAGAAGAATATGGAACAGCTACACTTAATAAGAAAAAAGCTGAAAAAAAAGAAAATTGTTTTTTTCTGTCACTTCTGATCCAAACAGGCAGATTTGTTGGCGTAGCGTATCAAATGGTGCTTAACCATACGCGTAGATTTTTTTCACAAATATCTCATTATTCCATTTCATTTATTGATATTTTTTACCTTTTATAATACGTTCAAAGTGACAATAAATGGTGACGTCATAGATGAAGACAGAGACAAAGATTAAAAAAACATCTCAGCATCATCTTATTTAAGAATTATTTATTAACATATGAATAATAAAAAGTGACGAGATTTTTACATATTTAGTAGAAAACCAAATCGAAATTTCGAAAAGAAGTCATACAACCTGGCCTAAAACTCTGCACTTGTCGGAAGATCCGATAATCGCCAGGTCACGTGACACTACTTACTTCAGAATGGCCCATTTATATACGCTATTATTAGAATGTGAGTACGCATCACTAGAATTTCGTAAAATCAGGAAGGCTTAGCGAAACATTATGTGAAATTAGACACTTTCTATTTTCTATTGTAAGATTTGTTTGAGGGATATGATTTTTTATTATTTACAGGGATATAATTAATACATTAAAAAAAACGCAATAGCCTTTTGCGATTATTCTGTTCCTCCGAGGATTAGTGCATCTATAATTACAACATATACAGAAAAACTGTTGACGGATTCTGATTGATCAATTAAAGTTACTTGAGACAAATACTGTTTTTTCATTATTGTCAATAATGAATTCTATACACAAAATTTTGGTCTATACTTTGTCTCAAAGTCACTAGTCTGTACAGGGTAAGATATGCAATGCTAACCTTATAGGAATTTCGACAAGACGTTGCCAGTTTTATGCAGTGACCGATGGCGTTCTCTATTGTCTATCTTTCAAAATAAACAGAATAAACCAGGAGTTCTCAACAAGTCCTCACGTACAATTTTATATAATTTACAAATATCGTTTGCTAATAATTTTACATAATACTATACATTATTTATTTCTAATAGTAACTTATCAACTTTTATCTTTTATTAGTAGCAGTAGTATAATAAAATGTGCATTAAATAAACATTTGTCTCAAAGTTTAAAATAATTCCGGTAATTTCTACTAACTGCCAAATTTATGTCCCTGCGGTGCTAATTACTGCCATAATATGTAAGGAATTTGTAATTTTGGTTGATATCAACTGTAAATACTTTCTTCTAAGTTATTCAGTAATTAAGAAGCAATTAGAGTAATTCTTGTACAGAATATGTTTAAAATCTTGATACATCCAGGGCCTTAATTCGTCTTTATTTGTTCTTCGGAGCGCGTAAACATATTCGAGTTACGATTATTTGTACAATCTTGGATGTACTGTTACTGTTTTGTTATTGTTATTATTTGTTGGTGGCTATTGTTGTGGTTTGCTGTTGGCAATTATTGTTTTCTGTTGTTGGCTATTGTTATATTTGACGCCGAATTTTTACAGCAAAATGGAGGAAATTGTTCAATGGAAACGTGGAAAAGCTCTGAAACTTTCAAAGAAGGAGATACTAATGAATATTATTAATTATCATCTTAATCAGGATAACAACGATTCTGTATCAAGTGTAATTAGGAAAGTGTCAGAAATGAGTGGTGTTTGCGAAAAGACTCGCATACGACAGGAATATTCATCACCCGCTGGATTAAAATCTCCAAAGAGCAGGCCCAAGAAGCGAAAGGTTGGTAATTCTCGTGACAAGAAGTACGATGAAGGTGCCAGGGGCCAAATTCGTAGAAAAGTTCATCAATTTTTTCGTGACAACATACCACCAACAATAAACACCATATTAGCTGTTATAAATGTCGAAGAAACTTTGCCCGAATTTTCACGGGCCACGCTACATCGCTTGCTGAGTGATATGGATTTTGTGTTTACAAAACGTGGCAGAAATTCAATTTTAATTGAAAAACCAGAAATTATCTCGTGGCGTCATAGTTATTTGGGCGCAATTCGTAAATACCGTGCAGAAGGATACAACATAGTGTATTTGGATGAATCATGGGTAAATATCAGGCACAGTGTGAAAAAAGAATGGGTTGATAAAACAATTACATCTCATCGCGATGCTTTTGTTCGTGGTCTGACAACAGGATTAAAAGCTCCAACAGCTCGTGGTGCATGGTTTGTTTTATTGCACGCAGGATCTATCAGTGGATTTGTTGATGGAGCAGAGCTCACGTTTTTGGCAAAGAAAAATACTCAGGACTACCACGACGAAATGGATGGACCGACCTTCGACGATTGGTTTGAAAATCACTTAATGCTAAATTTGCCAGAAAAAACTGTTGTGGTAATGGACAATGCCTCCTATCACAGCAGAAAGTCAGAATAAATTCCCAACAGTTCAACACTAAAAAAAGATATTCAAGAATGGCTTCTGTCAAATGACCTATTTTTTGAAGAAGTCTACCTAAAATGCGAGTTACTTGATGAAGTCAAGGCCTTCAAAGCAAAATATGACAGGTACATAATAGAAGATATTGCCAAAAAGCACAATGTGAAGATTTTGAGGCTCCCACCCTATCACTGTGAACTCAATCCCATCGAAATGGTTTGGAGTGAAGTGAAACGGTATATAGCTGGACGCAACGCGAATTTTAAAGAAGCTGAAATGCGAAATTTAATTACAGCAGCGTACCAGGTCATTATGCCAGAGAAATGGAAAAACTACTTAAACCACGTAATAGCAACAGAAAAAAACATATGGGAAATTGACAATTTGTTGGATGATATCGAACCAACCATTGGATGGATGATTGTTGGATGATTCCGAATTGGAAATTGAAACGTCAACAAACATATTTTAAACTTTGATTGTGGCTTATTCCCATTAAAATAGTAATTACTATAATATGCCACAAAAAAATAGCTTCAAAACAGTATTAAAAAAAACAAGATAAAATCAGCCAAAAGACAAAAATGACGTACACTCTTTTGATTTGTCATCAGCTATCCCTCATATAACTTTTAGAACCTTCAAAAACCCGTACACGATTTTTCAGCTGTTTTTTTTTTCTTTACTGGTTTATGATGATATATTGTTTTGAATGGTGTTGTATGTATTGATATTAATTCCATTTATCTACAAAAACTAAAAGCTTTCAATGACATCAATATTAATGAAAAACATGTCAATATAAATAAGACTACGCTTTTGCTATTAAATAATTAATCATTTTTAGTGGGTACCTTGTACAATAAAGTTATAATTATAAATTAGTCAATGTTCAAAGTTTGAGTAAATCCATTAACTTTAAATTTTATGACGCTTTTAATGGTGTGGATTTTATTTTAAGCTATAAATTTCAGGTATTTTTAGTACAAATACATTCAGTATATTTTTCCAGAGGAGAAAAATATGAGCTGCTGAGAATTATTATGCAAGGAAGGATCCAAGGAAGAAGAAGCGTAGGAAGAAGACGCATCTCCTGGCTGAAAAACCTTAGAGAATGGTTTAACTGTAGTTCACTACAACTTTTCAGAGCAGCAGCTAACAAAGTGACCATAGCCGTTATGATATCCAACCTCCGATAGGAGATGGAACTTTAAGAAGAAGAAGATATTTTTCTATTGCTCTGCATAGTACTTTTATATGCGTTGTCGTTAATATTTACTTGGTTATTGACAGTTTCGATCTTGCTTTGGCTTTATATATCATTAGTGGTTGAATTTCTGTTTTATAAATTATGTATTTATTTTCTACTTTTATTTATTTTACATTCTGAGACTTATGAGGTCTATCACGGTCTTGGTGTGTCTTGGTATTTTATTGGCAAATTTTTACTGATTAAGTAATAAATATTATTAGCTCTTCATAGATATTTCTTTTATCGACTTATACCTAAGTCTCTTCTAACTGATGATAAAAACAACGTGGTTGGGATTAAAAAAAAATTATTGCTAACTTCTCCGTCGAAGATATTAAATTTTGATCTTTAGTTTGATGAGGCGTTTAGTGTAGGAGAGACCGAAACTAGTTGACTAAAGGAGTTAGTTGACTAATTGCCTCTAGTTTCTCTAATTACTTTGGTTCTCAACATTGATGTATTCTCATATTAATGTCAGCTACTATTTAAAAAATAGTCAAAATCGAATACCTTGGTCACATCATGAGAAACAACGGAAGATATGTGTTGCGGTATTTAATTCTACAAGAAAAAGTAGAAGGAAAACGAGGACCAAGAAGGCGAAGGATTTCCTGGCTGAAACATCTACGTACGTGGTTCAACAAAACAACCACAAAAATCTTTTTAGGGCAGCAGTTTGCAAATACAGATTGCCATAATGGACGCCAAGTCCGAAACGGATAGGAACTACAAGAAGAAGATCTTTCAAAATAAAATTAGTTTATCCAAAAAAAATTATTCAAATAGTATTAGAAATTGCTCCATCTTGTTTGTTAGAAGTCTTCAGCGATTCAGATAGTTTAGTAATTATTTCTAGATGTACTTTGACTGATGAAGGTGGGGCCGCATTTAGAAAGATGAAGGATATTTTAGGTCTAAGATTCCAATGTGTCTAAAAAGAAAAGTATTTAATTAGTGTATTTTGATGACCTACGGCGCAGAAACCCTAACACTCACAAGAACAACAGTGAGTAAACTACAAGTTGCGGAAAGGGCAATGGAGGGAATAATGTTAGGGATTTATCTACGTGATAGAATACCCAATGCTACTATACGCAAAAGATCCAGAGTAGCAGACGTTATTGAAAGGATAACAACACTAAAGTGGAACTGGGCAGGTCATATAGCAAGATCAGTTGATGACCGGTTAACAAAAAGAATTTTAGAATGGAGGCCCCGAATACAAGCTAACAGAAATAGAGGTCGACTTCCAACGAGATGGACAGATGACATAAAAAGAGTGACTACAAATTGGATTCAGATGGCGCAAAATCGGACTAAGTGGGAAAAGCATGCGAGAGGCCTATGTTCAGCAGTGGACGTTAGAGGCTAGTTGATGATGATGATGTACTTTGAAGATCCTTTGCCCGCTGTTTAACATTTATGTAGAAAATGCCTTTCAAATTGCACAGAACAAAATGAAAAAGGTAATAAAATAAATGGAACTCTTATAAATAATTTGCAATATACTGATGATAGAGCTATCATAGCACACAACATAGAAGCATTACAGGAGGTAGTAAATAACATCCAGCACAGTAGGAGAGGAATATGATCTTGACATTAACATCACAAAAACCGAATTGATGATAATCACCAAACAATCCTATATGTAAGCACAGTAGAAAATAAACAACCGACTTATAGACAGAGTAGACATAAATTTAAATATCTTAACTTTAATCTTTATTTAAATAACAATTTATAATTTGCTAATAAGGGGGTTGAAAGGGGGACTGAACAATCACTGGACTTGGAGACAGTGTAAGCAAATAAATTGAAACGTTTGTGAACAACTACTCGTGTTTTGGTTGGAGAGCTAGGTCGTGGATAAGAATTCCTTTATTTAAGGGGAATGGTAGAACTAACTACGAAAAAAATCAAAAAATACCTACAGAGGTATCCAGGGCAACACTACACAAGAAGATTCCTAAAGTATTTAAAATTAGGAGACTGTTTAAAAAAATCCTTGTGCTGGTTGGAAAGAAACGGTTTTCTTTCCTTAGATTTGAATAGAAAACATTGTTTCACAAACTTCCAACAATCAAAACCTGACATATGGGAGACATAAAATGGATGCTGCACAAATCGTGGGGGAAATTAAACACCAAAACTGTGCTTCAGGTTATCCTGGTGTTTCAGGTTATCCTCGATGATAACAATATGTATTATTTAAACTCGGCTGCCTACTTTTCACTTAAAAGCCTTGCTTAGCCTTCAGAACGCTGTTATCAAATTCATTGACAAAGAAACCAGCTTCCAACAAAACGGAAATTAAATCACTATACAAAGACTACCACATAGCATTTCGAGCTCAAATCACCTTCTTCTGGCTAAAACTCATGAAATTAAGCGAAACTGCCGGTTTTCAAAACTCTCTCTAACGAAAAAGATGTTCACATTCCCAAACCCTAAATTTTTCTCCTCCAACGCCAACCTCTCGTTGTTAAACTTTTATCTTACCTTACCAGTTTTTACTCGTAACCAATCGGATCTCTCTTTAACTACGCCGTTGGATTCGAAATTTGATTTAAAGCGCCGGGTCTTCAAGTTTTTGTGGAAACCTATTTAAATTAAAATGAATTTATATGACTTTCCAGATGATTTGGCAAAAACACTTAGATAAACAAACTCTAAGTCGCTGGTCATGTATCAGCCAGGGGAGTTTAAGTGAACGCCTTCAGATCGCTGTTACCTATCAGCCAAGGGCGTATCAAATAATTTTTTTTATATATTTAAAATATTCAAAGCAAAACATTCATGCTACAATCTTGGAGTTATCTTAAACTGCAAGTGGGCCTGCGACGAAGAAGTGAAGATTTGAGCAGCAATACTTAGAAATACTTCTACCAGATTCACTCACTATCTTTTTCAACTCGAAAATATTTTAGGTATCGGTAATCGCGTCCTAAAACGCTATAAATTACTATTTAAATGGGAATAAACCACAATTAAAGGTTAAAGTAAGTTTATTGACGTTTCAATTTTCACTTCGGAAATCGTTCTCAAAATACAAACATTAGTAAATTAAACAAATTTTGTGTTTTTGTTACTTGGTGAAAAAAAAAAGTGGAAATTGAAACTTCAATAAACTTACTTTAACCTTTAATTGTGGCTTATTCCCATTTAAATAGTAATTAATTTAAAATGCCACAAGAAAATAGCTTCAGAACAATACTAAAATTCTATTATGGTCAATGATAAATGTACGGTATCGAGACGTGGTTACTTAAAGTAAGATCGCTAAATCGTATTGAAGCCTTCGAAATGTGGTATCTCAGAAAGTTGCTTAAAATTCCGAGAGTCCAGCATATTACAAATGAAGAGGTTTTAGGAAGAGATTAAAATAACTACTAACGAAACATACTGATCTCACACTAACGCTCACTAAAAATATTGCTAATAAACTGAGATTCGCACATTTAATGCTGTTGGAGGCCTAGTCGTTAATTGTAAATTAGGCTGTCTATTTCTGTATTTCTTTATTTTTGTTTTTAACTCTGATAGGCGTA